>NW_010318496.1:388-24971 GCF_000700745.2 Antrostomus carolinensis | reverse complement strand
TGCTGTGGGGGGATACTGCTGGGACAAGGGGCATTTTGCTGTGGGTTGTTACTGCTCTGGTGGGATCCTGCTGGGACTGGGGGGATACTACTGGGACAAAGGGGATGCTGCTATGGGTGGATGCTTCTGTGGGGGGATACTGCTGGGACAAGGGGAATTTTGCTGTGGGGGGGATACTGCTGGGACTGGAGGGATACTACTGGGATAAGGGGGATGCTGCTGTGGGAAGATACTGCTGTGGGGGGATGCTTCTGGGACTGGGGGGATACTGCTGCGGGGGAATACTGCTGTGGGGGGATACTGCTGGGACAAGGGGAATAATATTGGGAGAAGGGGGATACTGCTGTGGGGGGATACTGCTGTGGGGGGTTACCGCTGGGACAAGGGGTAGTGGGTGCAAGCTGGAACACAGGAGGGTCCACTTAAACTTGAGAAGCAACTTCTTTACGGTGAAGGTGACAGAGCACTGGAACAGGCTGCCCAGGGAGGGTGTGGAGTCTCCTTCTCTGGAGACATTCAAGACCCACCTGGATGCCTTCCTGTGTGATCTCATTTAGGTTCCTGCTCTGGCAGGGGATTGGACTAGATGATCTTTTGAGGTCCCTTCCAATCCCCAACATTCTGTGATTCTGTAAACAAAGGAGAAGGGCCCAAGAAAAAGAACAAAATCAGGCATTCAAAATAGCACAGTTACTACAAAGAAAAAGCCCAGAGCTACAGCAGTGTTTCATGAGGTAATGTAAAAATTACTCAGGAAATTTAGTAGCAGCAAAAATGAACTGTTTTCATGTTTCATAGTATTCACCCTTTGTTCTTAAATACCCCTCTGCAGAAAAACAATCAACACAGTTTCTCTTTGAGCCTTCCTTTTTATGTAGTCTCTCCATTTTTGCCACCCTTTGAAAACATTTTTGGGGTTAAACTTTGTATTTGTAGTTCTTGCATTCTCTGTTGAAGGCTATGTAGAGAAACTCTTTTATTCCTCTCTGACTTTACATATTAGCTTCAGTTTAATATGATCAGTCTGAAGAGACCCTTGCAGTATTGCTGGCTGACATAGTGGAAAATACCTTTTATGGCCTAATGCACCAATTTGTTCGTAACCTTCACCCTTATGCTTCTTGTTTGTTGCTTGTTGTAGTTATTTGTATGATTATATAATTAGCTGACCTAGTTTATGTTTGTTCCATCATTTGCTCCTGAACCAAAGCAAGATCATAAATAACAGTGAAAGAAAAAAACCATTTATTTCCATACAGTGACTCTAAAATTTTGCTTTGGTAGATTTTTGTAAAGAAGATGTAGTAGGAGAAAAAAAATTGTGATATGAGATTTTAACATGAAATATTCTTCATCTGATGGAGAGTGGCTATTTCCCCTCCTTCTTGGAAATTTTGACTTGAAAAGGAGAAAGTGATATTTTATTCCAAAATAATTCATATATTATTTGAGGCACTCAGGAAAGCTGGAAGCTCTTAAAAATTCTTAGGTGACTGAGGCTCTGGTACAGCAATTAATGGAAAGCTATAGAGAATGTCAGTGTTTACTAACAGTCTTTTAGCTGGCTCTGTTCATACTTTACAGCAAAAATAATTGTGATGGAAATTATACTGTAGTTCTGAAAAATTTTCTTTGTTATTTGGTACCCTGTTATTTTGATTATTTGTTATTTTTGCCACTAGTTATTTCTTCTGTGTCTGCTCAGCATGCAGTACTAGTTTGATCTGTAGGAACTACCCCAGCAAAAAAGCCAACCATGAAGAAGAACCTTTAAAATGGACAATTAAGAAGTAATCTGTCCTTGAGGAAATTAGCTCCCTAATTCTCTATTAGTGGCAGATGCTACCAACTGATCTAGAAATGCTTTCATTCCTTCAGCTAGGCAAATCACTTTCCTATTATGCAGGCTTTCCACTGTGTTTGCAGCTAACATTATAAAATATAGCTGTTCTGGAAACAGAAGGCCTGTAAGATACAATGGGAAATTATAATTTAGCTGTATTTTATGTATAATATTTTGTAAGATTATATTAGTGCATCCTCTGCAAGGTATTTTATACCATTGAATTTTCTTCCCACAGAAAGGAACACATTTTATACTCTGCAGCTTTTTAGAATAAATGTTATAGAAGTGAATTATTGAACTCTCACTAAAATTCCTCAGGAAGTTTATCTAAAGACCTTTTAACAGAGCACTTAAAGGACTGGAAATATTTCTGCATTAAGTGCTAAATATCCACTTTAGAAATCTCTCCTATGCAGAAAAAGTTCAGTTGCCAGTTTTCTCAAAGGAAATAAATTCTTCCAACACTAACTTTAAGCAAAGAAACAATCATTCCCCCTCCCTCTCCAGATAATTTAACTAAGGACTGGTTCATTTTCCAGCCCTACAGTTCTTTATAAAGTGCATACATTTATCAGGTTTAAGGTTTAAAAGTGTAATTCTGCTATGTACCTATAACTGCTGGACGTAGGTAGGCAAGTTTTATAGCCGAACATCTGTCTCCTGAAAAAAGCAAATTAGCTTAAATTATCACTTTCTCCTTTTTAAGTAAAAATTTCCAAGGAGGGGAAATATCTACTCTCCATCAGATGAAGAATATTTAATGCTTAATTCTCATACTAATTTTCACCTGTAGACAGTATATGATAGAAACTTGGTAAGAGTTATAAAGAGACTGAGGGAGAACTTTCAGAAATGCACAGTAAAGCACAAAGAAGCTGGAATAAATCGTTAGCTTGTTGACAGTATAACGCTACTGCAGAGCTGCTGTGACTGCTGTGTCAGCCTCTGCTACTCCACCTTAACAAATTGTTTGAAACCTTAGATATAATTAAGCTGTATTTTCATTTTAGCACCCTGGTGTCATGTACCAACCTATTACGCTTTAGGTTCACAGTAAAATATACAAACCTATTATGCACAGTCTGAAGTGGAAACCATGAATATAATATTTCTGCCTTTCTCTCTGTTTGCTACTTATTTAGATGCTAAATTCTTCTGACAGGCATTTGTCTTACTGTGTAAAGTATCTACCATCTCTGGGTATTAAATCCACAGAAGACTAATGAATAAATAATAGTAATACATAGACTTCACTTTCATTTGCCATGAGTTTATAAGTTTATTCACGGTAAATATAAAGTATCAATGTAGTTTAAGAGGTATACTAGTGATTAATATGAAAGAACACAATTTCCATCACCCATATATAAACAATGTTACAGAGCACATTAAGTTATTGTTGCATTGAAGATGCATTCCAAAAGCTTATCTAACCCATCATATGTCCATGGTTGTCCTACCAGAAGCCACTGATGAAAGAAGGAACTTTCAGAATTGGAACATGGTAAGTTTTTCATCACTTCAGACTTCTAAAATAAGATATTTTTTTTGGAAAAAGTCGAGGAAAATGTAAATAAAATTCTAGGCTAAATTCAGAAATCATCGTGTTTCCTAAGGTTCTTTACTTATTCTGTGACCCCTTTTGAAAGTGTCTTTATCTTAACTCATTTTTGCAATCCTTGGAGACTGCAGCAGCTTAACTCTCCTTTAGGAATGGAGACCAAGACCTTGTTGGAGGTGCCAACAATTGTTCCTACTGCAAAGGTAACATCAAGCAGCAACTGCAGGCAGTTAGCAGCTATCCTGATTCATCCTGTAGTTACAGCAGCTTCTCCATGCCCTCCCAACCCTTAGGAAAAAGGGAAGTACTTTCCAGCCTCCAAGGGAGAGGAATAATCTGAGAAATAATCCTATATGAAACCAATGGCTTTAAATTCCATGGCTATAAGTCATGATATACCTAAGGTCTTCCTGTCACTCATATTGAATTTAGGAATATAAAATCTGGTAATACTCTTCAAACAAGCTGAATCTTTCCAAGTATAAACAAAAGACGTTGTACTAGACTTCAGGCATCTAGTATGTAATCTGCTGCTGCACATTCCCTGGAGATCACTCCAACTGGCTATTGAAAGTCAGATAATAGGAAATGAGGTCCTCTCCATTTCTTTTCAATTTATGCCTACTAATGCCTACAACAAGGCTAGAATGTCATTTTATCAATAACACTGCACTGCATCAGATGCTCCTAGGTAAAAATATCTCACTGGAAAAAAACCTCTTTCAAATACTCTGTGATCGTATATAACCCATTTATTTCCATCAAAGCTTTTGATACTCAATGCTTGTGAAATTAAGTCCAAAACTTCAAACTATCGTAAGCCTAAGAGGAAAGTACTATGGGTCAGTTTCCCTCAAGCTTATTAAATATTAATACTTATTAAAGTATTTACTTAAAATTGTCTAATAAAAGTCAAGAGCCCTCAGCGTGCAAAGCACAGTTATCTATGGCTGACCTGATGCAGCATTGAAAGTAGTATTGGGCTAGACTTCCGGAGATCCCTTTCACCCCAGATCTGTGCTCCTACTTTGCATTTGGTTTAGGTATATTTTTAATGTACAGATTGATATGGATTGCGGGCACATTGTAGGCACAGTGAAAGACAAATTCTTCATTGAAATGTGCCAAATATATACCAAGAAGGGGGGAGAATGGAAGAGTCCCTCTCCGTAGAGTTTTTCACTAAGTAATTAAGTGCAGGAGATGCCTTTTAATCTAACAAATGGAGATTTTCACTCATAAAGAAGGGAAACAACTTTCATCTGAATTGAGAGAGTAGCCACTTAAGGAGGAAATAAGTTTCCTGAGAAAAGACTTAATCTGTTCTTCTGGAAGAATCATCATAGAGTCATGGAATGGTTTGGATTGGAAGGGACCTTAAAGATCATCTAGTTCCAACCCCCCTGCCATCAGCAGGGACACCTTCCACTAGACCAGGTTGCTCAAAGCCTCATCCAGCCTGGCCTTGAACACTTCCAGGGAGGGGGCATCCACAACTTCCTTGGGCCACCTGTTCCAGTGTCTGACCACCCTCACAGTGAAGAACTTCTTCCTAATATCTAATCTAAACCTCCCCTCTTTCAGTCTTAAGACTTCAACAGGACATTGGCATATGGGCTGTGGTATATAGTCCATCCAGGGAGAATCAGGACAGAGGGGTCATCTAAGATCTGAATCTATCTGAGAGTTTTTTTTCATGGAGTGCTATTTCCTAGCAGCAACAGGCTGCTTCATTCAACAAAAGACAAAAAAGGTGGGCAAAGCTTAAAATCCAGACTGTTAGCATTTCCTAAGAAGGACAGCAAGTCAGCGGAGTAAGGAAAAGCAACAGATTTTTTTTTGAAATAACCTCAGCATGAGTGAGTTTTTCTTCTATTTATTTACCTGCATGTTTACATTTGTAACTGTGCTATTTTGAATGAAATGAATAAAGGCATGTGTTTGCATTTTACTTTAGTCTGGGTTAAAGCTGATTTAAAGCCATAAGCACTGAAGGACATAACATCAAAGCATTCCTCCTCTTGGATGGAGCATATCTATGTGCCAAAGTCTTGGGACACTTTAGTAAGAGCTCTACCCCTCAGTTCATCTACTAGACCCAAAGGGTAACAGAGCTATCTGAGCTCTATGGGAATGTGTAGGTCTGGCATCACAACAATACAGGGAGATGGAAGTCTTTTCTGCTGGCTACAGGCGATATTGGAGTCTCACTAAAATGCAGTAAGATGTTGGGATACTTTCCATAAGGGCCAAAGGGAGGGTATCACACTATGCTTTCAAGCAATTTGAAGATTCAGAGCTTTAAAGCTTTGGTCAGCCAGGCCAGGCTAGGGTGGCACAAAAGTTATCATGTCTGGTTTATTTGCAGTAGTTATCAGAACAATGTTACTATCACAATTTTAGCTGCCTGATAGCTCTAGCTGGTCTCTAGTTACCAGTTTAAATTTTTAGAGCATTTCTCAAAGAGGGACTTACGGAATTACTACTTTAATACTTCCCAATAAAAATGGACAAAAATAGAGACCTAAGGATGTAAAATGTTAAAATGAGTACACCTTTCATTTAGCCTCTTAAATTTTGAGCCTACTGGCAGATAATCTTTCATACTATGATGCTCTAGTGCAATCGATACAGCAAAACTGGTTTAGGAAAGCAAATTAAAGAAGTCAAAAGCAATTGAGCAAATACATCTAAGGAGGTGTGCGTTCTAATTGCATGAAATCTCTTTCAGAACATACTGTTTTTGACAGCTTTGCCAGTCATTCCCTTAGCTGTTTGTTGGAAAAAAACCTTTGCAAACCTAGGTCATATCTACATTGATCTCTGAGCCATCTGTAATGTAGACTGGATGCAGAGGAGAGAAAGGGGGAGTGGATGGAGCATGGTGGGCACTCACCTGCAAAAGGAGTGTAGCAGCATAACTGCTAAGCACGGAGCAAGTTTTCATGGATGAAGCAATCTCTCTTGTACCCGCAGTGATTAATGTGTTTAGTGTATAACCAGTGGGTTTTTACACTACAGAAATCTTTGAATTTTTCCCAACAGTTGCTAACAATGGTTAAATATCAAAACACATTATTGGCTGTTTACCTGCTCTCAGCACCATCATATATAATTTTCCTGATAAATATTAGAAGACATACTGGTATCAGACCCCATGGAAGCTTTTCTACACTAGGGTTTCTAAATACTGAAAGATTTTAGTTCTACCCGTCTGGATTTTTTTTCCTTCTTAATGTAGCTATTGCCACATGTTTTCTCAGAGGTGTTTTCTGCAGTACAGACTCTGTAAGCTTATGAAAATGAGCAAATATCAAATATGAACTTCAAGGACTAGTTAACTAGAGGTCTGAAACTCATAGGAAGTACTTAAGCTCAAAGAAGTCAGTGTTTCAGATGAGTTCATGGCATCTCCTAAAAAGTGGGAATAATTGTAACTAATTGAAACATGCCATCTTCTACATTGGACAGGCTCTAAGCTGCAGAATTTTATTATTAGTCTCTTTCCTCTACATGGCGTCCTCTTGATATTTCCCTTTAATTATCTGATAACACCAAGAAAGTGTATGATGCATTAAACTTTTTGTGAGTTGCGACTTCCAGATCAATCTGGGAGGCTGAAGCACTCTTGGCAAGTATCAAACATGCTCAAGGGTAGACATAACTAGACCATCTCAAATGAATGGCTCCTGCATGGTCTTCTTAGGGTGCATTTTTTAACAGCTACAGCTGAATATACCCAAAAGATGTATTATAGGAAACAGCATCAATTACCTGCTCAAGAAAAATTCCGGACTTTCTAGGAGTAGTTCCAGCTCTTTTATCCTATCTTATTTATAAGGAGGGGATTGATTCACTAAGCTTTTCTATGAAAAATCAATTTGATGTATAATACTTTCCACATATTGTTTTCCAATATTTTTAGAGGAAAGCTTTGTGAGTCTCTGATGCATTATTTGGCTGTTTTTCATCTCATTAATATTACTACTACAGCAGTTTTAGCAGCAAGAATTCATAGGAAATTCCCTATCAACTACTTTTAAGGCACAAGAAAAGCAAACTAATGATAGCAGGCAAATTGGGCTAAAATCTTTCAGGTCTGAGACACAAGAAACTACTGTTCCCCCAAGGGGCAGCCAAGGGCTAGGAAGGGTAGAGGTGTGTGAAAGAATATAACTATTTCATTCTATGCCTGAGCTTCCTTAAAAACTCTTATCTCAACAGTGAAGGAAAAAACCCACTTAATTAGATGTGTTATTACAGATTGTTGCTGTGTTTGATCAAATACTAAATGCAACCATGCTCTTGCAATGTTGGCCCTTGCACAATTCTTGCATTTCCCCAAACTCTTCCCCACTTTCCTCCCAAATACCTTGTTCTCAGTCTAGTCTGAAGTTGGCCAGCTGGTCAGGGGCTATGAGTGTAATGTGAAGTTATGCTGGCATGCAGTCAGGTTCCAGCTGCATCATGTTGTTCTGTGTTCTTCAAGTGATGTTTTACAACCTGGCTGATTTGATTCAAGGAATTAGCCTGCATCTAGATAACTTGAGCTAACACTGTGGGGAAAGTAAGTGCGAAGTAGATATTGTGTAATGAGATTTACCACTCCTTAATAAGCAAGAACAAAAAGGCTGGTTGAGGTGGGCCAAAGGACCCACGATTATCTCTGCACCTGCAAAGATTGTGGGAGGCTGAGTAGTAGCAGCACTGCTAACATTTCATTTTGAAGGCACCCTATCACATAAACTATTCCCAAAAAATGCAGTGACAGGTGCTTTGCAAGAATCACATTAGCAGACATGGTCAATACAAATACAGTCAGCAGAAGGGTTAGAATCGACTTTTGGTAGAAATAAATGGTGTGTGGGTGTCCATGGGTGCATGTATGTGAACAAACACACAGGTATAAGCTTAACTATTGCATGGTTATGTTTTCTGCGTAATCATCTCCATCTGAAGAATTTAGTTTTCCTCACTGTAAAGACACACTGAATTGACAGTGTGCAGGTGTTTTGCTTCACTGGAATAATTGTCCCTATTGGTGAGACTGTCAGGCTATAAAAGAGCTTATGGAAGTGAGTAGAGAGGAGAATTGTTTAGGAAAGATGCCATGCTAGCTGAGAGGTGTGGAGCATCGGAATTTTGGATGGTAAGTGCCATCCATCTGGTTCATCCCTTCCCCTTCAGGAGATATACTCAGTATTGTAAGAGTCCCTGGATGCTCATCAGTTCCAGACTCTGATGCTTGTTGTTGCAACTACCTCCCTTGGCAGCCTTTTTTATTCTCTAATAACTTTGTGAACTGAAAGAGCTCTTCCTAATCTTCAGTACATAATAGGCATGGACAAACTAGCTCAGTTAAGTAAGAACTGGCCAGGAGCCTTGTTCATCTTTAGATGCCAGGGCGAAGTATTTTGGGTTTAAAAAAGATTTAGGGAGCTCTCACCTTCTTTTATATTAGCCTTTCTTTGTGCTGCTCCTGTTGGGGTGTGCAGATGAATAGGTTGTTCTTGTTCATGGAATATACAACATTTATCATAAGGTGGGAATATGTTTCTGATATCAAGATCACTGAAAGAGACTCTCAGTTACTTGGCTCTGCCTCAGCAGTCTGCTGACTTTTCTAAAACTGTGTTGATGGGGGTGATATGAACTTTTGCAATCTGACAGTACATAGGATGGCAGCAACACAAACTATTGCCATAGAGACGAGTTCCAAGAAGGCCAGGAGAACTACTAATATGAAATAATTGCATTGCATTGCATCTCCCTCTCTAGGACTGATTTATTACACGTATAAAAGTATGATGATCTTTCCTCCCATTATTTCAAAGTGAAATGCTTAAAGGGCTAATAAAATCAGTATTTAGCACAGTTTTTATTTTGTAGTTCAAAACTTCAAGCTTGGCATAAAAAATATTAACTCTAGGGAGTGAAAATAGCTTTATCCAGCAGCTTCAAATACAATTATCTGAGTCATTCTTTCTTTTACTCCTTGCAAAATACCAAAGAGAGGGAAAGCTCCTTTTGGCTGATAGACAAAAGGAAATTACAGCTGTCTGGAGTTCAAAAGAGTTGCAATAAAATTTGAATTATGATAAAAATATACTGTTTGTTATTAAAGCCTCAACAGTTCACGAATTTAACAACTGTATGTTTCTCTGCATGTTTGATACTGCTTATATTTTTCTGGTCACGTATATTGCTACAACATAACATGCATTTCCCTGTCTCTGCATAAAAAATTATTTTATTCACAGCTCCTTATACACTTATATGGTGATTTAGTGTGAGAATATGCCAATTTATGGTAGGTAAGAATTGGGTCCATGGAAAAGATTCACTGGGGCAGTGGACAATATGAAATACTTACAACCCTTCATGTATGCATGAGTAGTCACATCATTTGTGAATAATTTGCTGCTGTCACCATACTGTGGGAAGAAGTTGCTCCATAGGCAGAATATACTTTATTGACTACCCTGGGTAAAATGTAGGCCAAGAACATTTAAGCCAGTACTTACAATTTCATGAAAAGAATAAAGCAAGGATTTGATGATGGTACTGCAATATTTATTTTTAATTGAACAAGTGCACTAGGGTTTCACTTATGAATAGGATCTTAGGATTAACAAGTTGTTGTTCACATTTCATGTAAGGATATGTTGGCAATTATGTGCATTCCAAAAATTTCTTTCATGTTTTAAATCACTCATTATGGCCTATAAAACAAGTGGATTAAGGGGACCTAATTCCCTGTACTTTGAGTTTAGCTCTTGATCACATTTTCAGCAGTTTCTAAATGGTGGAGGCTGTCCAAGCCCCTGGCTGCAGTGCAGCTGCTCCAGCAGTTGTTGTGCCCTTGTGAGGCAGAGGCTTGTAGAAACTGCAGGACCAGATGAGGCCAGTCACCCCACAAGCTCAGGGTGTACTCTGCCACCTACCAGCACTGCGTTTCACATACAACAGTCAACAAGGAACTATTTAACTGTCTGCCTGCAGGCTAGATTGCTTTCTCTTGCCACTTCGATATCTGCATGTACCTCAATGTGTGAAGCACTGATATCATACCTAAAAGTTTGAACTTAGAGCTCAGCATGTCTTAATTATCCCTAAGAGCACGCTCTGTGCTTTGGATTCAAATACATGTTGTGCTAATTGGCTCCTCACAGCTGGGAAAACAATATTTAGTTTAAAGTATGTCTACTAAGTGTTGCTGTCTTTTGATTTTATTGGCATTCCCCTTATCCTTGTAGTCTTGTAGGAGCGTTGTATTGTATTCAGTTGGATACAGTGGTGGAGTCTGTGTCACTTACATGTGTCGCCTTCTCTAAGGTTGTCTTTTTCCCTGACTATTTGTCTTTCCTCTGAAGTAACATTCCCAATCTTTGGAGTTTTTCTTGAAAGACATTGTGGTGGTTTCACTGTTTTGGCTTGCAGCTAAACACGGTCGCTCTCTTACTTTTCTCTCAGCCAGGGAGTAAGGGAGAGAATTAGAAGGGTAAAAATAAAAAAATATTCATGGGTTGAGATAAAAACAATATACTAATTGAAATATAATAATAAAACCAACAACAACAGGATATGCAAATGAGTGATGCACAGTGCAGTTGCTCACCACCCGCCAACTGATGCCCAGCCTGTGCCAGCCAGCGATCCTGGAGCAGTGAGTGAGCCCAGAAGAGTGAGCCCAGGCAATCCCCAAGAGAATACCCCCCTTTCCAGTCAACCCTGGTTAATATACTGAATGTGAGATGATATGATATAGAATATCTCATTTGCATATCCAAATGCCAGTTTTGGGTTTTGGTAATTACTATGTTTCCCCCCTCCCCGTCCTTTGCACCTGCGAACTAGTCAAACATGATGACCTTGCGCTTCCAGCAGCAACTAATAACAATAGTACTTACTTTATCAGTGTTCCTCTCATGATAAATTCCACACTGAAACCAAAACACAACTATTTTAGCTCCTAAGAAAAAAAAATAACTCTATCCTAGCAAAACCAGGACAGACTTATTTTTTCCCAGAGCATGCATCTATGGTTATACTCATCATCCATCTCTGAGCTCCTGAGTTTCTGCTGTATACTTCTATGCATAGGTTGACCAAAACCAAATGCAGTGTTCAAGATGAGAATGTGCTACTAATTCATGGCCTTGCTCCTTTCCATTCCTCTATCTTATTTGACTCTTTTTTAAAAAAAATAAAAATGCTTTTCTGCCCCTTAAGGCTAATCTAAAACCTACTAAATTCTTAAGGGTTCTACCCTCTCAACTTCCTCCCTACCATTGTTTTAATTTTAGAAAGAAAATGTTTCATGTTTTCACCAGAGAAACTAACACTTAATTCTTTACTTTCAGCAACCTTCTGGAGAGCTTTCTGTTAAAAAAAATGCCCGAGTTTGAAATTTGCATTATTTTTCAGCTATTAAACTAATATTTGACACTTCAGTTGAATATCCATTTTGTAAATATACAATCTTAAAGTGGTTAGGATTATTTATTTTAAAATTTCTCTTTTTCTCCCACAGACAATTCTTTTTTGATGGAGTTTTTAAGTAACCTCAGTTAGCTTTTTTCCTAGTCTTTGTTTATTCTTTTTTTACATTTCCTGTCCATGACAGATCTTTACGTTTTACCCTTAAGGCTACTTAGTATCCTTGGTATAAAAAAACCTAGAATCTCATATCATATTCATAGTTTTTAAAGAAAAGTTACTCTTAAAGAAAAAAATCTAGGTATGTTGCAAAATAGGGCATTGCTAGCTCACTTTCATCTCACTTTAATGGAAATTAAATAACAGATAATACCAGTATGCACTCTAATATTTAAACAAAATGCTCACATGTTGTCTTAAGACACTCATCATTCCAGTGAACTTATTGCATACTCTACTGCACACCCTCTGTGCTGAAAAGATATTATTACTCTTATTCATACAAATCAATCTATGACTCTGATAGAAATTAAATAATTTAGTGTTGGAAAGCAAACACACGCTTTGGGGATGTTGTGGAAAAATTGCTTTATTACTTTATTTATGTGCCAGAATACAGATATCAACATCCAAGAAGATACTTTACTGCTAGGGGTTGTCAGACCTTATATCCTGCCTCAGTGGGTGTGACTACAGTCTAAAGAAAGAGAAAAACATCTATAATTCATTTGACCAACTATATAGACCCATTTTATGATTTTAAAAAAATTACTTCTTGATCCTGGCAGCAAAAAGTTGATTTTATGAAGCATGAAATTTGATTAGTTTTATCTTAGCACCCGTGCTAGTATTATTATTAGATGAAACAGTACTCAACTTCTTAAAAAAAAAAAAAAATGCTGCAGTGCTGAATTTTGGGGGATGACTACTTCCAGCAGGCTGCAACTCTAAGCCATCTTCTCTCAACTCATCCTTTAAATTATTCCTAGCAAGCTGATAGCCTGTCTGCCCAGCCCAGCAGCGATGCTTCTTAAACATGTAACATTTGAATAATTTCTGCATAAACAAATATTTTACTCTCCTCAAGCGTATTGACATTGCTTTTGTCAAGGTTTTACAAGTTGCCTCTGTTTGAGCCTTGAGGGTGTCAGTCCCAGACTCAGGGATCCAACTGTGAGTCAGGGTCCAATGCTGTTACAGGCAATGGAGATCTAGTCAATACCACCAGTGGACTATGGAGAGCTGCTCACTGCGTGCTGCAGCAGACACTTGGGTCTGGTCAACCAAAGAGACCTCAGCTGGCTCTTTTGACCAGATCTCTATTCATTATAAGAGCATAGATAATGTGGACACTCGTAAGTTTTAGATTCCTTTTTAGGTATTTGAGTTTGCAACTGAATCCCATCTTGATTTCCTTTTGTCACTTCTATCTCTTCAGCTGTGGATAAAGATGCAGGTTAGTTGAGAAATGGAATTGTAACCCAAAATACTGTAAGACCCATAGCTGGTCCCTGTTCTTCTGTTACTTTTTTTTTACAGGGACATGCTGGGGTTTTCAAAGCCATTTGCTCTTTCTCAGCATATTCCTCTCTCATTTCCTGGTGCTCTGAGACTACCTCTGCAGGCACATGTGCATCTCAGCCAGATCTCTACCCTTGGGATCAAGATCACTGGTCTCAGGTCCTAGTCTCTACAGAAGCGGGAATGCCTGGTCCAGAGGGAGCAGACTCCTGCAGCAGCTGGCAGGAGCTCAGGGCTACTACAGGATCTTTGATAGTGTGAGCCCAACAGATTTAGCCTTCTTCACATGATTTAATGAAGCCTTTTCCAAGCCAAGAGTCCAGCTCATCTAAGAAACTGCTAAATGGTATGCATGGCACTGTGTTTTGCCACCCATAGCTTTCCAGTCCAAATGCCCACATAACCTTTCTTCATCTGGATTGACTATTAGCAACCATCAACATTCAACTCAAACCTCAGACTTTCACTTTCTGGATACAGAATAAGTTGCTTGAACTACTAGGTCCCTACAGAGCTATGTAGAAATAAAATGCTAGTATACAAAGGGGAGCATTTCTTTCAAAATACATTGCCTTAATCATCACTTAATTTGATAGAATAAATAACATTGGGAGAAACAAAAAAGTGGAAGAATGAGTTGTGCCAGGGATACAGAATGCTGGAGATGTAAATTTTCCATGAACATAACTCATCAAAAATAGAGCAATATTGTGCAAGTTTTCCTACCCAAACTAGGAAAACAGTACTATGCAAGCAGTGTTCAGTAGACTGCCTGACAGAAATGCATTACTATTTCCATGACCATGTTTCTATTAAAGATTAAATGTAGCAGTTTCAAAACGTCATTAAATGCTAAGTTATTTTTTACTTTTAATGAGTCTGTTGTAGCCTCAGAGCTGAGAGAGTACATTCTTGCTAGACTTCCTCATTACATTTTCAGTAATAACTGATATTCCCCATGCAATTTCTCCTCTGAAAACTCCTCCCAAGTCACTTGGTTCATGATGCTATTGGAAAAAGAAGGCATTAGAATGGGTAAATCAGTGTCTAATCATGGCTAAACCTAATGTTAACACAATAGAGCTGTCAGCCACAACAAAAATATCTGGATTTGAATTGAATATTTTAGGAGGCTTTATTTGGCATGTATACCATGATAGAGACATCTAGATTAAGCATCCAAAAATTTATAGAGGAAACATGCTTATGTTTGATTGCCTGACTCAGGCATGGTTTGTTTTTATTTTTATGTAAAACCAAGGAAATCTGTTTTAAAGAACTGTTGCTCTAGGATTTGTAACTAACTCTGCCTGAAGTCTGCGTATTTCCAAAGCAGGGCAAGTCACCAGGAACTCCAAATTTAATTGGAGAAATTAGTTGGTAGCCTTTGCTAGCAATAGTGAGGCTACTCAGGGGTCAAGCTCTTTATTTAGGTATTTGGACTTGACAGTAGTTTTAGCTACTGAGCTGTGCTTTGTACTATGATTAAGAAGTTGTGTTTGTACTTTAGACCACTAAAAAAAGGAGAAAATGACTGTTTGGAAAAAGCCAAGGTCTGCCAGGTATAGAAGCAAGACCTTGAATTTAACAAAAGGGAAGCAAAATTGTTGATGTTAAGAGTTCTGAACGTGATGATGAAAAAGCTTTGTGTTAGTGAGCAGGGAGGAAACACAGGAAAATTAGAAGAATTCTTGGGTAAAAACAGAAAGCCTTTATTAGCTCTCGGGAAATTCCTACTTTGGTTTAATGGCTGAACACTCTTAAGGGAATACATGTATTGATCCTTTTTTCTAGTCTCTGCAACGTCCTCTACTGTAATTAGTTCCCTTTATGTCTAACAGAGCCTGAAAGGCGGATACAAAATGGAGCTTAGGGTCTTGTATCTGAGCCATGCTATGTGCTGTTGGAAAACAAAACAAAACAAACCCAAAACATGAGCAAATTTAACATAAATTAACAGCTCTCATGATTGTTTTTTAAAGTCTTTGTGACTGCATAAATCATCATTTTATTTAATATAATGTAATTTGTTATAAGTAAATGAAAAGCTCTGAACAGTGTTGTCTTTAGCAGAGAACAGACACTGATAATGAGGCAGAAAATTATGTGAGTGCCCAAAACATTGATTCATTGCTTAAGTTGTCTTTTAAACTTACTTATGAAAGTACTGGGTAGTCTGCAGTCAAATACCACTCGTGCCCCATCAGAATTAAGGAGGGCACTTTCCTTGCTCTGAGCTTTCTTAGATCTTAATACCACAAGAAATTAGAATTTGGTTCTTAAGAAAGCACCAAGTGCCTGACATAATTCTTACAGTTGTACCTGTGTGATGATTTGGTAAATCTGTGTATAATCTAGGGATTTGGCTGATACTACAAATGAATGCAAACAAAAATAATGAACTTTCTTAATCGATACAAATTCACCACTCTGACAACTTTTGGATTAAAAATCAATTGTAAAACCTTAGTGATTGAAAAAAAACACATCAGGCAAGCTGAAGCATACAAAAAGTTTTTTGAAAAGTCTTTCTTCAGGGTGTGGTGGCTTGGGAGTGGCAAATTCCCAGACGCAGCAAAATGAAGCCATGTGTGAGTTACGTGAAATATAAACCTAGAAAGCTCAGAGTCAGCTCTGAGGTGGAGAAAGAATTAGGTGGGTATGCTTTCACAGGGAAATATGAAGCTTGGATTTACATTTAGGGTGAAGTAAAGTTAGACTAAATAGCTGACCTAAGAAGTTTTGCAATTTTGAAAAGAAGTCCTGAGCCTGAGGAAAAAGACCCTGGGAGCTAAACACCTAAAAGAGCACTCCAGTGCAATGGGAGGAAGGCCTCTAGGAAATTGTGGATAGGGACACGTGTAATGCCTTTGTGTTTAAGAACCAGCAAAACCCAGCTCAACCTGCAAGAAGTTTGTGCTGGGAGGACCCAGCCACCCAGTGGTACCACACCCTGGGCTGGAGGATGGCATCCATCCTGCCAGTGCTGCAGTGTCAGCAGAAAGTGTGGGGACATGACACAGGGGAAATCCTAAAGAGAAAGGCCCACCAACATAACAATGAATGTTGAAGCTGCAACTGTGGTCTGAGCAGTACCAGCTGTGTACTGCAGCCACAGCTGAATGTGATACCTAGGGTGGCCTCAGCCCTTGTCCTCACATCCATGTGAAAGATGCTCAAGTGCACAGCCGAGAAGGCAGCCACAGTGTACTGCAACAGCAGGTAACTCTAGAAGTAACCATATGGCAACTGTCTTTATGCAAGTCACATTTTCCACACTGATGGAGATTTTAGATTCAAGACTCCCACTGACTCGGAAAGAGAAATAAATGGACCTTGTTTTGTTTTCTGCAAGCACTGCATTTTCCATAGCCAGGCCAGTGGCCTCCTTCAGGCATATATCTCTCATATAGACAGGTGATTTTCCACAAATCTGTGGGGCTGTGAGATGTGAATGGATATAAAGTAGACACTGGCCTTTTGCAACAACAGATGTAACTGTGGAGGTCTAGTCAGTGCCCCCTTGTTAGGTCCTCAAGTAGTTTTAATGAGCATGATTAGATCTTATAATTTGTAAGAGTTGCAGGATTGTGGGAGTCTACGTCAACAAGAAACACCAGGTTCAGGGGTGTTTGCACTGAGTAGCCTCCTAGGGAAAAAATATTTGCAGTAATTTGCAGGGCAGGCTATTCTTAGGGGAGGTCATGAGGAAGTGAATATTCCTGGTTTGGAGAAATAAGCAACAATATCCATTTCAGTGGACTTACGAAAGAGCAGGCATGTGAAGAGACTAACATTTTAAGGCTGCTACGATAATTTAGAACAAGGGTTTTTAAAGTGATTTATTCGTCTAATATCTTGCTAGTCACCATGCTGATACTGATATGCTAGAAAATATCTAATAAAAAAATCTTATCCTACAAGTTATGTTCCTGTGTCTAGTCAGTCCCATTCACTTCTGGGGAGTCTGCCTGGATGCCAAGATGCCTGGATGCCACTTGCAGCTGGAACGACAGCAATAGTTTATATATGGTATATACATATTAAGCTAAGCTGACTGAATATTTCACACCTTGCAATTTATTTGGCAAATTTTACATCTTTTTCTTCGCACCTAATATTTGTAGAAAGATCATAATTTCTCAGGTTATGTTTTACTCAGATGGTCATGTATGCTTTCTGCACGCAGTTCAGCAGACATGATTGGAGTTGTGCTGATCAATTGTGTACAGCAAAATGAGAGACTACTGCTATATAATTGTTGCTCCCTGAGGCTCACATCCAGATCCCAGCAGTTGTCTTCCCAGTTTATTGAGCTGTAGTTAAAACAAAAGGGGACACTTGCAGTGAGCACTCACAGGAAAAAAACTTTGTTTTAAAAATATGGATGGCAATGAATTTGTTAGGATAAACCAGCACTGAAAATGAGTGCAAAGATGATGTCAGCATGAGAGAGGGAACTCACCACAGTCACTGCGGGTGTGTTCACACTAATTTTTCCTATTGCATCCACACAGCTTCAGTCGGAACCTTTTAGCTGACAACAAGGATTTATATTTAGCACTTGAGGGGAACAGTTGCCTGTCCCTAAAATACCTCTCCCATTTAACACATTTTTATTTCAGAAGATAACTTCTCCTTTCTTGGTGAAATGGGAGCCTTTTGTTCTAAGAAAAAATTGGTGCTGTAAATGAGCAGAAAGCGTTTGTGACTGCACTGATCCTTGAGAAAACATGGACAACATATACTTGATAACGCTACAACTTTTTTTTTTTAATTAGACTGACATATGTGGGGATTCTCAGGAGAACAACAAGGGAATTTTTTTTTTTCTTTGGGAATTCAGAAATTAAACCGAATGGGCAGAGTACTTAGTAACACATCCTGTTGAGCAAAATGCCTTAGAGTGTTGACAGATTGTCAGTACTAAGTTTTGCAACATTTGACTGAATTCTGTAGTGAGTTTATTAAAGTGATTTAGTGCAGTGTGAGCAAGTGCAATATGTGTTCCACCCATTTTGATTAAAACAAGGCAAAGCACTGGAAAGATGCCAGGAAAAAAAAAATTAAGTAATCCATTCATATCTTTTTAGAAAGTTCCTACAAATACATGCCTACGACATGAATGATGGGGCATGCTGAGAACAAAAAAGAAATTAGTAATCGAGCAGGCAGCATAAAACCCCCTCCTCATTTGTATTTATGAGTTCACAGTATGAGTATGTGGGAATAGCTGCTGAGAAATAGTTCCCTGGGGGACTAGATAGAGCATTGTTATATTAGGTCAGCTGAGCAGGGAGAGGGTTGTATGTCCATGTAAGGGCCTAGCAGGGCAGGCAATGGCTGTGGTCTTCTTTGCCAAAGCAACTCGGCTAACTTTAGCAAAGGTTGCAAATTAACAGCATGAAAAATCCCCTCCAGCTATACTAGTAGATAACAAAATGGAAAATGAACAGCAACCTGCTTCTGTTTAAGCTAACTGGATGATTTACTGGTTAGAGGTTTTGTCAGTAGTTCAGCTAACAGACCTGATGCATAAGCATCTGCTCAAATCGCCAGGGCTAAAGTGGGCCTGTTGCAAAGACTGAGAGACTGCAGCTATGTGACAAGTGGCTTCTTAGAGCTAAATCACATACTATTAGTGCTGACCTACAATCTTTTGCCTTGTCAGCTACTGGCAGAGTATCTTGATCTCATTCTACCTAGCTCTGACAAACACCCTAGCTTCCTACCCTTATTTTCCTTTGTCACCCCATATAAACTTTGATATATCAATGGAATATTTTGCATTGAGTGCTTATGAGAGATGAAAGTGGGTTTGTAGCTGAGCAAAGAGTGCCCCACTTGGCTCTTAAGATTTCTCTGCATTGATGTTTCTGTCATTCTGACAAGAAGAAATATCATCCAATGAGGATTTTGACACATATCACTCTCTGTATACTTCTGGATGTTATCCATTTAAGATGTACAAAAGCCTATTGAAAGGATGTTTTTATTAAGTGTAGGAAATATGGCCCTACTGCAATATTACTCTAGGCCGCAATACAATCAGGGTTTGGATTTGTTTTTATTATAGTTTTACACCACCACTGGTTGGAGGGAAGATTTTATGAGACTGTCAGTATCCAGAATTGTCAGGAGAGACAGGTTCAGGACATAATAATACCAATATTTTCAATGCTTCAGAGGCAGGATAGCTGGCTTGTGCAACATATTGACAAAACTCAGCTGCTACTGTCTTGATGGCCCAGGAAAAACTGTGCCTTTGTTGGGGAAATGTGAAAGTAGCAAATACTTAGCACTGGGGCTCACTGGTTCAGACTAGAGGTGGACCCAAGCTAAAAAGCCCTGGTGGGAAACAGACCTGATTTGCTTGGATACAGCACTGTATTCATGTGGTTATACTGTTTCACTGAACTAGTACCACTGCATCAGGGATGGTTGTGACATTAATTTATCAGCAAGTGCATAGAGCTATCCTGGGTTCATTTATGTAGTTTATACCTGCTAGACTAGCTTTTTACTAACACCTCAAAGCTTAGCCCAGTGCTTATTTCTGCATGTGCTGCACCTGTAAGTTGATAAGCCTATTCACAGCACATTGGTCTATCTGGATAGGTGTCCTGTAAGTCTCCTTGTCCCTCTTTAACACTTCCCTGTAACAACAATAACACAGCGTTGTGTGTATTTTACAGTCAGCATTTCAAACAAGCTTACTGCACATGAGAGTTTGACTTACTCATTTATCAAGCCATGTCAAACCATGAGCTTTAGCTAATATCCTTCCTTTGACACCACTTTACTGCTGACCTTAGGCAAATTGCCAGATCCTCCATTGATGAGTTTCCCCTCCATACTTGTAGACTCCTGAGATTCAGTGAAGAGCTCTTTAGAAGTGAAAGGACTTACTATTATTAACTTGCATGTATATACCGATGAGAAATGTGTATAAAGACTTAGTTATGGCTAGATTCCATAATCTTAATTCATCCTAATTAGCCTCTAAATTTGAATGGTCTATTGATTATAGTATGCCAAAAGACTGATAAAACATGCTCATTTATGTTGGAAACAGGCATTTTAAGAAAGCTAAGTGTTATTGTAAAAGACAATGAAGTTCACATCCCAAGTCCTTGTTACAAGCCTACAAATGTTTATGCAGTAACGTGTAGATGCAAGAAAGTTGTTACTCAGGGTTAAAAATACCATACATCTCTAAAACATAGGCACAATGTAGGTTTTATGTCCCCTTTGCACCTGAGATTTGGAGCTCATGTGGTGCATTTTATTCTATATAGTGACTTTCCTTGCCTTTTCCCTTCTCACCCATAGTATTCTATGTATTTTTTTTAAACATAGGTTGTTGGACTCCAAACATAACACTATAAAAATCTGTCAGCTCAGTTCAAGTCAGATAATGCCCTCGGCTACTTTCATTTTCCAGTATGTCACAAATGACCACTCATTCCTTGACAGAGGTGTCTGGGTCGGAATATGCCCAGCTTCCTGCTGGTAGCAATTAAAATTATCCACCACCCATGGGTAGATTTGAATTAAAGTATCAGGAGAAAAATGACTCTCGTAGCCAGCTAGGTATTGCATCAATAGCAAGGTATAAGCAAAGGTGGCACTAGAATGTGAACTATATGTTACAAAAGAGAAAAAGGAGAAAAATTCTAACCCCAATGTCATATGGATAATGAACAAATATTACCACTGATGTAAGAACAGGCTAGTGCAATGCTGGGGGAAAAGTGTTGCAAATGGCAGTGATGGCTGTAACATCTGGGAAAAGAGATGGAAGAGCCAGGTAAAGCATTGGGAATGCTGGTAGGATAATTCCTGAATATGAGAATAGCAAAGATCACTGGATCCTCAAAGGACTGGTAAAGGTATCATTTCCAGCTGACACAGATTTCAAACCAGGACATATCTAAAGGCCCTTAGTTGTTTTTAGTAAGTTTCATGAGTGAACATAATGGCAAATGGAAATAAATTGCCATAAAATTACCTTTTGTTTGTCTGTTACAAATCAGTGTTTAGAAATGACAGAAATAGAAGATGAGCAATTCCTGTTGGTCCAGCTCTTGAAGTTTCCAAACTGATGTATGGTCCTTTAACTGATCATGCAGCACTTTCTGTCTGCCTACAGAGGATTGGGTTGAAGAGGCTCCACCTCTTGCTAGATTACACTAAGGCCAAATCTGCAGTAAGTAATTTTACTTGCCTATTGCTGTTATTGCATGTGGCATTACATTATTACACAGTGGCAAATGAGTGGGGGAAGTTGCCTGCACAACTATGTAAAGATGATGGTCTGTAAAAAAACCATTGTTATTACAGTGTGGGCTCATCCTACAGAAAAGCATTAGGACTGTGCTCTTCTCAATGAAAGTTGTCCCTATGTCTACATAACTTTTGCCTTGATGTTCTGCTTACTCCAAAGCAAGGGTCAAGTTAAGTCCAAGCCTCTCTTTATTTTTCTTTATCTATCTAGATAGTTTAGGGTCAGATTTCAGGTTGCCCAAGGAAGTTGTGGATGCCCCCTCCCTGGAAGTGTTTAAGGCCAGGCTGGATGAGGCTTTGAGCAACCTGGTCTAGTAGAAGGTGTCCCTGCTGATGTCAGGGGGGTTGGAACTAGATGATCTTTAAGGTCCCTTCCATCCCAAACCATTCTATGATTCTATGATTAAGAACCAAAATATTTGTTGAAATTATTTTCATCAAAGTAATTCTACAGGAAACTGCAGAAATTTCAAAGCTGCCTAAGGCAAAAAACAAAAGAGAAGGAAATGTTATTAAAAGATGGCATGAGCTTTTAATCATGCACAATATTTTATTGCCTTGTATATTCTTCACCAGTGAAATTTATACCTCTGAATAAACGTGTATGTTCTACAGAGAACATACCAAAGCAATTATCTTTCAAGACTGATGGTGCTTCTAACTTTAAGGAGAACAAAAAAAAAAAGAAAAAAATTAATCCAGGTAATACCTGGGCTGAACTTAAGGCATTTGATATACATCTAGCTAGCTATACTTAAATGTGTATTTTAAAAAACCCAAACATTTCACTGTATGTCATATCTCCTTTATGCCCAGCTATTATGCCCACTGGTATATGCATTCTGGGTGCTGTAATGCAAATTGTGCATGTTCCTTCAACAGTCAGTGAGGAAGACAGAGATGGAATCAGAGTTCTTTTCTTCAGGGTATGATGTTTACCCTTTGATTTACAGAATCACAGGATTGTAGAGGTTGGAAGGGACCTCAGGAGATCATCTAGGCCACCCCCCCCTGCTAAAGCAGGTTCCCTACAGCAGGTTGCACAGGAAAGAGTCCAGGGGGGTTTTGAACATCTCCAGAGATGGAGACTCCACAGCCTCTCTGGGCAGCCTGTTCCAGGGCTCCATCACCCTCACAGTAAAGAAGTTTTTCCTTAAGTTTGTATGGAACTTCCAGTTTTTGCCCATTGCCCCTTGTCCTGTCACTGGACATCACTGAAAAGAACCTGACCCCATCCATTTGACCCCCACACTTCAGATATTTATAGACACTGATAAGATCCCCTCTCGGTCTTCTCTTCTCCAGGCTGAAGAGACCCAGCTCTCTCAGCCTCTCCTCATACAGGAGATGCTCCAGGCCCCTAATCATCTTTGTGGCCTTCACTGGACTCTCTCCAGAAGATCCCTGTCCCTTCTGAACTGGGGAGCCCAGAACTGGACACAGTACTCCAGATGTGGCCTCACCAGGGCAGAGTAGAGGGGGAGGAGAACCTCCCTTGACCTGCTTTCCACGCTCTTTTAATACACCCCAGGGTACTGCTGGCCTTCCTGGCCACAAGGGCACACTGCTGGGTCATGGCCAGCCTGCTGTCCACCAGCACACCCAGGTCCTTTTCCACAGAGCTCCTCTCCAGCAGGTCAGCCCCTAACCTGTACTGGTACATGCAGTCTTTTCCATTTACTATAGGGTAAAACCTGGACATTGTGCTTTGGCTGGGTAGCTGGAAATAAAGCTCAGTAAATCCTAGTTTTCATGTCTGACCGTACTGATGCAAAGTTTTGTGCAAGATCGGTAGAAACACAGCAAAGGAAGAAAAATATAGTTCTTTATGAATATTAGCAGTTTTCAAATGTTATATTACTTCCTGCTTGCTAAAGTACTCTGCCACAGAGCTTCTGCAGTGTCTGCTTTCATATTTGGAGAACTCATCTCTAATGGCAGAATAGCCCAGAAGCTATAGGACTAAAAAAATTCATGCATGTACCTCTAAAAGATTTTGTTGGTTACCATCTTAGCTGCTTGTGTATTTCATCATCTATTTTCCCTACCTGGACTTTCACGTGGCTGATAAGGAAATTAATTACATAATGATTTCAGAAGGATCTGCCATGAAAAATTATAGATGCAAGATTACCATTTTATGGTAATTTATTAGTGCCACTTTGAGTTGTAAGCATAAAAAATGTTTAGTCTCTCTGTAATCTATCTTTCAAATTGTGCTCAAGAACACAGTGATCAAAAAGGTGTGCACAGCATGGCAATTACAGTTCTGATTTTCCAGGAAAAACTGCAAGACAGTTTGGATAATCAGTATGACTGAATTAAACTCTTGAAAAAAATTGAGAACAAAACCCTAGAGGAGAACATGACATTCCTACAGCTTGCCTCCACTGAACTCCCCTGTGTAATTCTGTCAGACAACCACAGGTAACGTGGAAAAGCCTGAAAAGGTAACTAAACACAGCATTCTCCTGGAGAAATGGGCTGCTCATTACTTTGATGGGCATGCACTTTGCTGGGTAAAAAGCTAGCTGGATGGCCAGGCCCAAAGAGTTGTGGTAAACAGAGGTAAAACCAGTTGGTGACTGGTCACAAGAGGTGTTCCCCAGGGCTGAGTATTGGAGACAGCTCCATTTAATATCTTTTATCAGTGATCTGGATAAGGGGATTGAGTGCACCCTCAGTAAGTTTGCAGACAACACCAAGTTCTACGGGAGTGTTGGTCTGCCTGAGGGTGGGAAGGCTCTACAGGGGGATCTGGACAGGCTGGATCAATGGACCAAAGCCAATTGTGTATGAGATTCAACAAGGTCAAGTGCTGAGTCCTGTGCTTGGGTCACAACAACCCCATGCAACATTACAGGAAAGCTGCCCAGCAGAAAAGGACATGGAGGTGTTGGTCAACAGCCATCTGGCCAAGAAGGCCAACA
>NW_010318496.1:0-344 GCF_000700745.2 Antrostomus carolinensis | reverse complement strand
AAAGAGTGTGGCCAGTAGGAGTAGGAAAGTGATTGTGCCCTGTACTCGGCACTGGTGAGGCCGCACCTCGAGTACTGTGTTCAGTTTTGGGCCCCTCACTACAAGAAAAACATTGAAGTGCTGCTTCGAACAAGGGCAACAAAGCTGGTGAAAGGTCTGTGAAGAACAAGTCTTATGAGGAGCAACTGAGAGATGTTGGGGTAGTTTAGCCTGAAGAAAAGGAGGCTGAGGGGAGACCTTATTGCTCTCTACAACTGCCTGAAAGGAGCAAGGTGGATGTTCGTATCTTCTCACAGGTAACAAGCAATAGGATAAGAGGAAATTGCCTCAAGTTGCGCCAGGGG
>NW_010318495.1:2837-35792 GCF_000700745.2 Antrostomus carolinensis | reverse complement strand
GTCCCTTCCAATCCCTAACATTCTGTGAAAATCTTTATGAACAAGCCCTAGGTATTTTAATGCAAGTTTTAAATTGAACAGCTACAAAAGCTGAAAAATGGATAAGTCAGTAACAAACAGTCTTCATAGTTTTTTTGTTAGGCTGTTAGATGGAATTCACATGAAAGTAAAAAAATGGCACAATGGGAGAGAAGAAAGGATCAATGAACACAAGACACTACATCATTGTTTCAGAACAGATTTTGAGGGCATTAAAGGTAATTGCTGGGTAGACGAGTGTGTGTAAACGAGACATTTTTACTTGGGCTGCTGAGATTTAAAATAATTAATCTCAGAAAAGATCATTGCTGAACTATCAAGTAACTCCCTTATCCGTTTTAGACCTCTATTCTACAGAAGAGGAGAGAGGTCTGTAACAGAGCTGGTAACGTAAGGCAGCTGTTGCTAATCACAGCCTTTTATTTTATTTTCCTGTTGTCTGCATCAGCAATTTCCGAAATCACACTGTAGACAGTTGAGTAGAGTCAATTTTATAACACTTGCTCTCCAAGAGCTGTTTAGCCACTAGAAGACTTTTGTGTTCAGTTAACTTTTGCTCAAACCTTAAAATGCTGATTCTGACTCTACAGCAGTCACTGAAGGGGATCTACCCTCACTGTAGTCTAATCTACCTAGCCATAATAAACCTTTAGGCCAAGGGTTCCTTTACAGCAATTTATATTTCTACATGTAACTAAAATAAGAACAAATATTTTTAAAGGACTGATCTCATTCCTGAAGAGAGAGTCTGTAAGCCACATGATTTTTTTTTTTTTTTTTAAACTGGTCAGAATTTTTTTCCAATAAATTTTATCCTCTTGGACACTTCCTTCAGATTTACAGAACTCTGTTCAACCAGCATTGCTCAAAAAACCTTGTCAGCAAACAATGAATAAATAATTTAAAATAATGTTCTTTCAAATATAAACGCCTCTCAGGTAAAATCATACAGCAATTAACTCTTAACTTTTTAGAAGTACAGGTCTGATCAACTGCTCTTGTTACCCTATTCTACTAAATATATAAAATTAATGTCTTTTTTTTTTTTCTCACCCCATTTCTACTTTTTTGGTTATTTATAAAGCAACCTGAAGCAACCACTGTGTACTGATCTTGGTTATCCTAATGTATAGAACTCATGGAGAAAAGATAAGGTGCTAGACCACAACAATCAGCAGTTTGATACAAACGGAAAACACAATCCTTGAAGGATGGTTACTAGATGGTAGCAGGAAACCTGCAGTTCTGGGAATAATTCCATGCTGAGCACAGAATACTGCTAGCAAATCAACTACAGAAACTTTGCAAGAGTGTATTTTGCAGTAATGAGTAAGTATTTCATTTCTACCAGACTGATGTTTTTTTTGTTTCATTACTCAAAACCTGTAGAAATGCTTTATATCTTTTACTACTAATTAATATAACAAGCTCATTAAAGTAAATGAAGGTTAATTTAATTATATTCAGGCACTATATTGGATAGATTATTGCTTTTGTCTTTTAAATAGTTTGTCTTTCATTCTACTGTCTTCATCAAATAGTATTCTGAGCAATTATCACATCGTTGTTATAAAGTTACAGCACCATTACATTCTTATTAAGAACTTCAGGTCACCTACAGCATTCACACAAAATACCAGAAATCTAGTCAAAGCACCTCGGGCTGTGCAGCAAGAAAGTAATTCCCTATAGCACTGTGTGCATTTCTAAGGTCTTTACCATTTGGATGATTACATTATCTCAGTTTTACGTTCACTAGTCAGGAGGTAAATGTCAGCTGGAATCACTGAATCTCAATTTTTTACACCTTCATTTTGCTTGATGGGCTTTTTACCCATTGTAATTTATTGCTCTTACTGATGAAAGTATAAAGCAAAAAAGCTGAGAGTGTAATCAAGGCTAATGGTGAACCAAATACCATATGATAATAAGTAGCAAGAAAAAAATATTCTAGAGAAAAATGGAGATGTTTACCATTTTCGTTTGAATACTATTAGAACAACTGTTTATGTAAAATACAACACTGTACACAAAAAACGCCAAAAAAGCATTCTCTTCCTTCATGTAAAATAAAAGCTAAAACTTCAGACAAGCAGCTGAATTTGGGACTCTTCTGCAAGAAAAAAAAGGTTTTTTAATCACAGTATGTAGCAGTGATGAGAACAAAACATAACACGAAAAAAATATGTGTCAGAAAGACATCTGAATTTTATAAACAGGGACATGCATTGTCAAAGCCATAGCTTGTAGTAATCCTGCTACTTTATCTTTTAAAACTCACTACACCAGAGAAAATCCTCCAACTCCTAAATGACAAAGCAGCAGCACGCTTAGGTTGACTTTTCAGAGTTACAGAAGCATCTTTTTTTATTCTGCTAGAATATTTTTTGTTAACTAGTGTTTTTTTTTTTTTAAAAGATGGTACATGTGAAAAAAGCAACTGTAAGATAACACCTCAACAGTTTGCCTAAGGACCAGCTACAAAGCCTATTTGAAGTAAAAAAAATTCTCATTCACTTCAATAGTCTTTCTCAAAGGGCCTGAGACAGAAGTTGGAATAGCTAATAACAGGTAAATTCAAATAGGGGCTTCATTTCTAGTTGTCTTCTTTTTCTGTTAGTATCACAAAGCCTACATACAAAGAGTTGATAATGAATGGTTAATTGTATGACTTTTTCATCATTCTATCAAGAAAGATTAAACAAGTCTTAAGATTATATTTACAGTACCTTTGGATATTGTTTGACAGGGATCAGAACTCTTTCTGACAGCTTTATGTTTTTGTTGCTGATAACATCAAGATATTTCTTTTCTTCATCTTCCTTCTTGCCTTCAGAACCCTGAAATTTTTCAATTTCTGAAAAATATTTAAAAAGAGAACAATCAGTGATATGATATTTGTCATCTTCAGAAACTTTAAATTTACACATTATACTACAGACTGTCCACTGAACCCGTGCTGTTTGCACACATGACATATACTGTTGTCTTTGAAAAAACCGGGACTGTCACCGGTGCTGAGAGGCAGAGGTGACAGTCCACAAGTTGTACTCCTCGCCTAATTCCTGCCCAGCTGAAACTGAAGCCAAATGACCTCAGTGGGAGCAGGAGCAGATGAGGCATACGACTCAGTCTATCAGTGTTTTTAAAGAGGATCACAAATCCTTTTAAAGAGGATCACAATATCACAGCTTGATGCTATTTTGTAGATGTGACCTGCCAGAATTAAGTTAAGATTCTAACTGCAATGGCTAATTTTCAAGAAGAGTAGTAAAAAAACAAAGAAACTTCTTGTTGTTATTGAGTTGCCATTCAGATTCTTCTGGATTATTTATAGAAAATACGATAAGAAATAAAGCTAACTCTTGCATAAGAAGATTCTTCATTAAAGAAATGCCATTGTTATTATATATATAATTATTTATATTATGTATATAGTATTATTACATACATATATAATAAGTATAAAAAACAATTAAAATAATTGTTACACATATAACTATGATGTTATGCAGAACATTCAATGGAATTTATAAAAACAACCTCAATATACATTCAGGTTGAATAGTTTTGAGTTCTTTATTCCCTAAAGCTCTATAAGCAACAGCTAATAACAAACAGTTGAATTTATAAACCTGCAAAAACCATCTAATATGGTGCCTGAAAGCTTCCTGATAGTACAGGTATTATTGAAAAAGCTGCATTTGCAGCAGTGTCATTATTGAAGCAAAGAAAATGGCAATATTTATAATTAGTTAATTATAACTGAATTATAGCTGAAAAGGGACTGCTGTGGGTCTGAGAAACATGCAGTTTCTAGGCCCAGAAAGTTGACTTACAATAAGCGTAAATAAAACTGTATGTAAGACAACAGCCTGCATAACATTTTGTTAATAAATATTTATGCTGCCTATTCTAGATCAAAGAATTTATTTAAAGCCTGCACCAGCAGACAGATCTTGAATGCCGCTGTTAGAAGCTCTTTTAAAACCTCTCAGAGAACACACCTAAAAGCACTCAGATGGGATACACTCTCCCTAATGTAGGATTAAAAAGTTATTTTAATAATCACTAAAAGCATGCACAGGACAAGTTTCATTTTTATAAAATAACATAGCTGGAAAAAATGTAGTTTGTTGCATTCAATAGGAGCAAGCAACAATTAAACATTAGCTTACAGAGCAATATTATGCAGTAAAATACTTAGTCCAGGCAGGTTTAATAGGAAGTTCTTTAAGATATCTCCAATGCATTTATACAAAGGTTTGTGCTATGTGGGTGCAGAGGGGAGAGACAAAGGTGAACAGAGGGAAAAGTGTTGCAACATTTGTGGATTTACCAAGAGATTACCTGTGGGACTTTAATTGTTTTCACTCCAATCTTTAACTCATTGCAGCCCTCGTGCTTCTGTTTTGCTTTTGTTTTTTTTTCCCCTCAAGGAAAACAGTAAGAGGTGGAGGCCTCATGGATGATAAGACTCCCATGAGGCAAACCTGAGCCTTCATGAGCATACAGAAACGTTCAAATTTTCCCACATCAGGCACCCCGGATGTGCTTTCTCAACTTGCATGAGTGTGCTTTGAGTCACAAAATCACAGAATGGTTCAGGTGTGAAGGGACCTCTGGAGGTCATCTGGTCCAACCTCCCCTACTCAAGCATGGTCACCTAGAGACAGTGGCCCAGGACCACAGCCAAACAGCTTTTGAGTATCTCCAAGGAAGGAGACGTTACAAGTTCCCTGGGGAACCTGTGCCAGTGCCTGGTCACCCTCACAGTAAAAAAGGGTTTCCTGATGTTCAGAGGGAAGCTCCTTTTTTCCAGTTTGTGCCTATTGTCACTGGGCACCCTTGAAAAGAGCCCGGCTCTGTCTTCTTTGCACCTTCCCTTCAGGTATTGATATACATTGAAAAAGATCCCCCCAGAGTCTTCTTCAGGCTGAACAGCTTGGAGGCAGCTCTCTCAGCCCTTCCTCATAGGAGAGATGCTCCAGGACCTTCATCATCCTTGTGGACCTTCTCTCCAGTATGTCCATCTCTCTCTTGTGCTGGGGAGCCCAGCACTGGACACAGTACTCCAGGTGTGGCCTCACCAGGGCTAAGCAGAGGGGAAGGATCACCTCCCTTGACCTGTGAAGTCAGGCGAGGAGTAAGAAATGCTTGAGGTGGTTTATTTCTAAACCAGAATGTAGTGCTAGACATTAACAGTGAAATCTGGTGTCCAAATTTATATTAATTATTCCCCATTATAAAACACGTCTGAAAATCTAAAGGGACTCTTTTAAGGTCTTTTAGGGTTATAACAGGATAGAAACTCAGGTGCCAGTTTTCTCATAATCTTCTATGTTACACTTGTCTATAAAATGTTGTACTGAACATTTTATATGGCTGTGCCTTTTCTCCTTATATTGCATTTTTACAGTATGATCAACTGAAGATTTTTTCACTTTTTCTCCTTTCTATCCTTGTACCAATGACTTATTAGAAAATCTCTTGTCCTTCCACATCACCTGTTTTCTCACAGCTTACCCCAAATATCCCCTAGAATAACTTTTCCTGTAACTTAACACTCTTCTTACAAGGTGGCAGCGATAAGCAAAGTCAATTTACCATTACTCTGCTCGATCGCAAAGGGACTGCCTATAATGCCAGTCCAAATTTAATGGCTGGTAGCAAGCCTCTGAAGAGCTTATTTTCTTCTCCTTCCTCCTTAGAGACTTTAAACGTAACCCCAAAAGCCTTTTTAGAGAAATTTGCCCCTGTGGTATGCTCTGTACAGAGCCTCACATTCAATGCCCTCAGTGGAAGTTATATGCTAAAGACTCTGCAGACCAGGTCCAAAGACTACCAAGTCATTGAAAAACAATGGTGTACCAAAAACATTGCTACTGTCAAGACTGGTGGGAAGAGGAGCTTTCTCAAAAGACAGAGGTGATACAATAACTTAATTACTGGACCAAGACAAACTGCATTAAATTTCTGTATTTAGCTAAAGTTGCCCTCTATTCTGTACACTCCTTGTGTTACTCCATGACCAGGACCACCACAGATCACAAAGCGTAGGATGCTGCCATGAAGGAATCAGACCAGGATCGAGCTACCGACTTGCTGGCTCACAGCACTGACAGGCAGCAAGTTGCATTAGGTATAAATTGTGACCTGCTAACCAACTCTGAAAACTACGGTCACGTGTAAAGCACACTATGAAAACAAAACCAATACCTTTAGATTTTAAAACGACATGTTTATTTTTATGAGTGCAACCATTACACATTTTGTGTTTACTGAAAGCCAGTTAGTAGAGGATTTTGAGAACACTAGAAAAAGATTGTCCATAATCAGCAGCACCCTCCCAGTGCAGACAAACACAAGGAACTCAACAGTACGTTTTCATTGACACTTATCTTAGGCAAAAAGAGAAAAGAAAGCATTCCTTGAGAAGAAACTTTACACATTTTCCACCTACTTTTGCTCTGAGCTAACGGAATTAAATCAGGGAGACAGAGAGCTACTCAATTACCTCCTACAGTACCTGTCGATCCCCAAGCATGCTTCATTCTTGTCTTTTATCAGTAACACAGAACTCCTGCACTTGCTTCTGTGTAATACACAGGTATCTCATCCCTCTTAACTGGAAGAGAATGCATATCACAGTCACAGAAAACATGTCACCACTGGAGAAGTGTTAGAGACTACAGACATTTCTAGCATCTTTTTAGAGATATTCTTCCCTATGAAAATTGATCTTCAGCTCTCTCCAGACTTGGAGCTGTAAAATTCTGGAAATTCTGTGAGCCCATTTAAGATTCTTTTGAGAGGAATATCTTCTTTTTCCTTCTTGTTACTTATTTAGTATAAAATGGAATAGATAAGTGAGTAGCTCTCACTTTTTCAAAACTATCTGCTTTACTCTTACAGTGTGAATAAAATGATGTTAATTATAGTTCACTACAAAGTACCTGACACCTATTACAAAACTTCTGTCATGAATACAGTTTTTCCATCAAAATTAGGCATCCCACAGTAAAAACATCCTTTTGTTACACTTAGAGCCATGTCAAAACTAATAAAAAAATAATGTTCTTCTTGTCAGCCTGTCTAACCTACCAAAAACCAAAATCTACATATCCCTTTCTGCTGTCAATATCTGCCTCCCACTTACAGGAATTCTGCAAGCCTACCCTGCACCTTACCTATGTGGCTTTCCTCATTCTTGTGTTTGCAGTTCTGGCATTACTTTATTTAAGAAATGTGAGCTGCTGTTACAAGGTCAGGCCCTTTTAAAGAATGGTCTGTTTCCATTAATGGGAGTGATTTCCAGAATGAGAGTATCACCAACCTCTTGCCTTTATGTGGAATTAAGCATAGCAAGGTTATCTAGTACTCTGAGAAGTACACTTTTTCTGCATGGGCTTTTAGTTAGGTGATTGAAAGAATGTTTGAACTGGAAGAGAAAGAATGAGCCAATGCCAGTAAAAAATAACAACTGCTAAATCACTGACACCTCTATCTTAAAAAGAGCTTTTTTGATTAGAGATCATAAAAAATTATAGTTGGAACCTTGACTGCCTACAGTGATGTTAAAATCACACAAAACCCCAGCGTATTTTTAAAACAGCACATACTAAAAATTAACATGAAGGCTAATTTTCTGTCTAAGGTGTTTCAGTTTTAATTAAAAGCAGGGGTATTAGTTTTTTAGAGAAAAAAAAAAAGTAGATGGCTCAATAAAAACAGCTGGATAAATTAAAGTTAAGTTAATTCATGAGAAGGGAACATTCTAAGTGGTTTCCTGTCATGAAAAGGACATCCAAACCCCTAAGGATAAGTAATTTAAAAGTAAAAACACTCAGTGTCTAATAGGAGTTGGGAGAGGTTATCAGGACAGCACCATCAGCCACAAGCTCTGAAAAATTTGCCAGTGGCTTACTGAACTCACCCAGAAACACATACATCTGTTAACAACATTCCTTCACTATATGTATACATACTCATTAACTCACACAGCTAGCTGAGATGATTCAGGGAGGATAAAGGAGTAATTCCTATTACAATAGGCACAAGTAAGGCAATACCTCTGCCGGTGATGAATTTAATACCTGTAAGAAAACTGCAGGTCAAATCTACATGTCTATGTTATCTATTATAGAGAGATACAAACTGGATTTGTCTACACCCAAAATCACCAGAAGCTGTGTAACTGTATTAACTCAAGTTGAACTACCTTGGCTCTCAGGCAAGAAAAGTGGCTATTAAAATAGTGTTAGGAAAGAATTCTAAAAGACAAGTCAAAAAGGAATGACAGAGACTTATAAAATCAGGAATGGTATGAGAAGGAACAGAAAATAGTTATTCACTGTTTCTCAGGAGGTGAAAGCATCAACTTGTCATGCCACAAATTGAAAACAAAAAAATTACTTCTACATGCAACGTGTAATTACATTGTGGAACTCCTGAAAGCATCCTTATTGATAAAATCATGTCTTTTACAAATTTTTCTCTTATGACTAGATTCCATGATGTCCCATAAGGCAAGATGTCCTACTGAAGGTCTTTTCAAGTGGGCACATTTAAAAATGTAGTGTCTATTAAAAGTTTCACTCATACTGCAGGATTTTTTCATTGTTGGTCCTAACCACCGTTATCCTCTAACAAACTGCCTATTTTAAAAAATCTTAGTGGAAACATAGGGAAGTGACCACACCTTTTAGTCTGTACTCATCAGATTGTATCTAGAACAGCGAGTCCAGATTTACACCCCTCTTCCCCAGAACAGGAAAGAGATCAACAAAGTGGAATGAATTCAGCAGAGGCCACCCAAGATGCTTGGGGCTGGAGCACATGCCCTGTGAGGAGAGGCTGAAAGAACTGGACCTGTTTTATTGTAGGTCAGAGTCAGCTTTGGTGGACCTAACAGCAGCTCCCCATTGCCTACAAAAAGACAGTCAGGCTCTTCAGAGCAGTGTGTAACAGGGGAATGACAGATAACAGGGAAAAGGTGAAAGAAGAAAGGTTTGGACTGGGCATAAGGAAAAACTTTCTCACCGTGAGGACAGCCCAGCAGTGCTGCAGGTTGCCTAGAGATCTCGCGCCATCTCTTTCTGTGGAGGCTCCCAAGACCCACTGAAATGACCCAGTCTGACCCCATAGCTGGCGCTGCTTTGAGCAGGAAGTTGCAAAGAGATCTCTTGAGGTCCCTGCACACCTGAACTATCCTATAATCCTATAAATGCAATACCTTTCAGACCTATACTTGTCTGTCAATTCTGCTTGAACGTGTCCAAGAGATTTAAATGTTACTGCCAATAAGGTTAGAAAAGGACAAAGAAAAAGCACAATCACATAAGCTCTGTATCCTTAGGAAACCTTTTTAACAAAATGTAATAATATAGGTAGAAAAGAAATCAGAGATCTGAAGAACTTCATATTTCTAACTGATTAAAAACTAAAAAGATTTAACAGGAAAACAAGGAGAAAATAAAAGTGAGCAAAGACTGAGTAAAACTGACCTTAGATTTCCTATCCTCCTCTCTATACAGGCAACTGATTTTTAATGCCTGGTTGCTATTTTGACTCTACCCATAGAGCTCTCAGCAACTTGCAGAGGTATGCCAAAGGAGTTCTTTCCAATTTATAGTACCAGTAGAAATACAATTACCTAATGTATCTATCTACTGATCTATGAGTAGATCAATATATATTAGAAAAGTGATAAAGATAATATTAATAGTGTTAAATAACTAGAAAAGTTTTCAAGTGGAAGTATCAGTTCTTGCTAAATTTAGGAACGTCAACTGCTCAGACACATAGCTTTCCAGGGAGAATTTTAAGCCTGATTGCCAAGCAGTTCCCCAGTACACTATTCCATGTAATTCTAGTTTGATTGCCAAGTAATTCCTCAACAAACTATCCCATGTAATTCTAGCCATATATACCAATTGTAGCCACAAAAAAAATAGAATTTATAATGAAATTTCATGTAGTAAATTGGTGGAGTCTTTCTCTCCTCAGCAAAAATCAGCAATGATTCAAGGTCAGCATCAGCACATGCAGTATAAAGAAAAGATGTGAGATGCATTTTGAGTGCAATGGCCTACTAAATACAGTTGTTGATAAAATTAAAAAGCCACAGCAATATCAGCTACAATATGTATTTTTTATTACTTTTGGGGGAACACTGTTATTAAAAGGACTGAGAAATTACAACTTTGATTAAATATATATTTTAAATAAAATTGTTAAAAAGAAAGCAAGCCACCAGGTGAGATTTTAAAGACTAAGGTTGTTTCAAAAGTGTCTTTGAAGTCCAACATATCTTCCTTTGGGGAGTTAGCCTGCACAGGCTGTGATCAAAGTTCGGTGTTGGCAGCTGTTGTATTGCTAGAACTGTGGTGTGCAGCTCACTAAGTGGCTGAACTCAGTACAGTTCTCCCTTCTTACCTCTTACCTTCAGAGCAGCTTAGATAGTATTATGAATATGCCACCAGTTAGATGAAAGGTAAACTTGAAAGTTACCAATGTATTTTTTATTTAATTCTGTTTTTCTTTCATCTGAGAATGAGACTACTCATAAAAAGAGGAAGTAGAGGGAATGAGGATTTACTGAGACCAGAACAAAAAGAAAGAAAAAAACCCAGCAAAAATATCAAGAGTGTATCTATTTCTGAACATATCTCTAGGTGTCCTTGAATTTAACATCCTAGAAAACTGTGTTGCTATGATGTGTAAAAAAAAAAAAATAATGTAGTTCTTTATCAACATTGTTTTTGTAGCTTCTACTGTGTTAAAGTCCATTCAACAAGGCACTTTAAGACATGCTGAAGTGCTCCCCTGGGTTAATCTGAAGAGAAAACATCAGTGCTGTGTTACATACTGTAAGGTGCAGAACAGGTAAGTAGTGGTGAAAGACAAATTGATCAATGAAGTCACCAGTAAGTCCCGCGGTGAGATATTCATTACCTCTCTCTGACTATCTGAAAGCTGATGGTGCTGTTAAGAGGGTGGTTCTACCTAGCTGGAGCACCTAGCAAAAAGGAAGCTTTTCAGTCTCTTCACAGTTCCTGGAAAGGAGGAAATACTTTCTTTTTGTCTCTTTTAGTCCTAGAACTTATTAGCGATAAAAATGTCTGCTATTCTGTCCTCAGAGCAAAAGAGAGATGAACAGCAGGCAATTTTCTTTTTCTTTTTCTTTTTTTTTTTTTTTTTTCCCTGCTGCTCTTAAGACTTTTTAGGGTTTTTCTGTCCTGAGATGTAGAACAGCTACAGAATAAATCTGGAAGTACACAGTATTGAAAATTATGAAAAGATGGCACCTACTGAAGATAAGAAGCAGTATGAAATTTTGCTTAGAGTTCAGGCTTCTCACTGACCTCTCTTGGTTTTCCAGTTAACAATGCCACTAATGAGCTAATAACCTCTGCTCACACAGTGATCAAAGTATTCAAAAGGAATCTACAAATCTTCAAAACAGTAATTTCCGTTTAGGACATGATCTCAGGCTCAGAAAGTTGACTGTATCTGAGTGACAGGAAAACTGAAGTTCACTGGGGAAGAGGAAGAAACCCCAAGCATGTGCAAGGAATTGCTGAGAGGTGGAAGAGTTCTAGTGTCTCAGAATAAGACCTTTGTTTCCTAATATGCTTCTGTCAGCAAATAGAAAAGATTGGCTCTGACTGCTATACAGACAGGAAAATACTCTCTGTGTGTACACATATTCATACATAAAACAAATAGTTACATATGAAATAAATATACATTTTATTCATGACTGGTATAAAAGCACAAAAGAAAGAAACCAAAGATTCAATGCTGGTATATATGATCATATATACAGTATCTACCTCTCTACAATGACATCTTTTAAACATTCATTGGTCCATCACAAAGGAGCTCATTTACAGAAAAGTTGCATCCAGGTGCTCATTAATACTATATAGCCAACATACACATTAAGTTTGTTTCTAGCAAATGTTAACTTTAATGATGTTCAGGGATTCACTAAAAGTTACCAGGATTTCATAATTCATCCAAAAGATCACACAGTTTCCTATCACAATGGAAGATTACTGATCTGCTACCACTGCTGTAGATTTTATTTCACCTTATTTCAGAATGACAGCAACAATTACAAATAACATCTTTTGAATAAATGGATATTTTAATTGAAGGACTAAACTAGTGATATCTAACAACAGAAAATTATGTAAGCCTTCACTCACAAAACCACTGCAGAGCCTATCTTTGCTCTGAGCCTCCACTTTGAAGTCAATACAAATAGATCCTGGGCCCAGAGGATCGGTAATCCACACTAAAAGATGATCTACCTTCCTGTAGATCATTTCTCCTTCTTCAGGAGAAACTACCAGCAAAATCTAAAACTACATGGTTGTCCTAGTTTTGCTAGGATAGTGATAATTTACTTCTTAGTGCTAGAATAGCTGTATTTTAGTTTCAGTGTAAGGATTTGGTATGAGAAGAATGTTGATAAAGTACTAATGTTATTAGTTGCTGCTGGAGCTCAAGGCCACCGTGTTTGGCTGGTTCACAGCTGTATTAGGACTGGGAGGGAGAAGTGTAGTGAATAGCAAAACCCAAAACTGGCATCTGGTTGTGCCAATAAGATATTCCATATCATATCACGTCATGTCAGTATATTAACTGAATATAGGATATATAACTGAATATCAGAGTATTCCCTCAGGGATAGCTCAGACTCACTCTTCTGGGATTGCAGTTTCAGGACTGTCTCTGCTCCAGGATCACTGGCTGGCACAGGCTGAGCAGCAGGCGGAGGGGGGTGAGCAACTGTTGAGCAATTTCATTGTGCACCACTCATTTGTACATTCTGTTATTACTGTTATTGTCATTATTATTTTACATCAGTTAGTAAGTTGTTTTTATCTCAACCCATGAGTCTCTTTGCTCTTAGCCTTCCAATTCTCTCCCTTACTCGGGGGCTGGAGGGAAGTGAGAGAGCAACTGTGTTTGGCTGCAAGCCAAATGAGTGAGATCATCTCAATGGTTTATGCAGGAACATAAATTCACACACTTGTAAATGTGCATTGGAAACTAAAGAAGTTGAAGTGATGAGAAAGAGTAAAACTTAAGGTGTTTTAATAATCTGTAGAGATTTTATTGTATAAAGTCTCCTGTGGATTTTTCTGCAGAATTTTCAATGAATTTGACAGAACACAGTCATGCCCACACTATACTCATTACATCTTCCTCATCCATACAACTCTTCAGGCCCTGTGTAAGTCTCAACCAACAGAATACTGCTCTGCAGACATGGCAGGGGACATGCTAACAAGGTGGCAGTGCTTGAGCCAGTGTATCATTTCTCTTCAGTTTAATGAAATGGTCATAACATAAGGATACAGAAACTAGCCCAGTAATCACCCCAGAAGTAGGAGCAAGTGCTAGTTGTACCAGATAGGTTTAGCAACTACATATTAGTTTTAGTTAAATAACCCCGAGTGTTCTTGGCACCATTTATCTACGCAGGAAAGAGAACTAGGGCCATACTAATGACTGAATATAAACTGAGTATCTATGAAGTATCCAACAGAAAGCAGGAAACCTGAGTCCTGCCTGGAAACATGATTCCCTATTGCAACTTTAGAAAAGAAAATTTCAAGCAACAGAACTTGTATTCATAGGAAAGAAAACACGTTAGCACCAGGTAATGTGATTTAATTACACCAGGTTATTTGACACAGGGAATTAAAACTCATCCTTGAGTGGTATTACAGCCTCATATTGCAGCAAACAAGATGGGTACTTTTCATAGGCTTGTCACCTTCCCTTAAAAGTACTTGTTTTCATTGTACAGGCCACAGCAATAAATTAAAATGTATAGATGTCAAGGAGACTTGTTTCATCTCCTGCAAATATCCTTCAATTCCTCCAGCCCTCCAACTATGGTTTTAGGAATCAATTTTAAAAGGTGAAGAAGGCCTGTTTGGACCTGTCTGCAACCCACTTCATCAATGCTAAACATGAAAGCCTTTTATCTTGTCAAGGGGAAGAAAGGGGTCCAGGATAACGTTTTCAAATAATATGAGTACAGTGTATGCTCCTGGCATATACCCAAAAATCAGTGATGGGAAGCTTCTGGGTTTTTTTTCCCACTAGATCCTTTGCTTCTTATGCAATTAAAAACCAAAATAAAACAAAACAAACCACAAAACCTTTGGGAGTCAGTATCTGTATCAGCAGCTGTACTAACCAGGCAGTCCAGATTCACATGCCAGGAATGCACGTATCACAGGCAAGCTGACTAACAAAGACCAGTCAGATGAAACTGAATCCAGAGTAAGCAGGAGTGCTGACAAGTCAGGAAACTCAGCAAGTGACGTGAGAAGCTCCCAACAGAACCTACACCGCTGCTTAATTTGTTACAGTTCTGGGGGTAAGTTTGAATCCTTGCTGAGCCCTTACACAAGTGGATATCCATAAATGATACCTAGGCATTATACTCCTAACTCGAGCTGGCTGGAAGGTCACACACTGGCATAAAATGGGCAGGTATCATTTCTTCACCCTGTCAAAAAGATGCATTTCTTGTTCTCAATTCCACTCCAAAGTGCTGCAGCTATAACAGTAACATATCATAAAAGAAATATATTCTCAGCCCTCAAGTATGGTTTTTCATCATTTCAAGTCAAGTTCAAAGTAATGGCACCCACTTTCAAGGCTTTCCTAGCTTGTGGCCCATGCTGTATAAAAGCTGGTTTAAAAGTCTATGCCAGAACCTATGAGAAGAAGCAAGTTCACTCCTCAAGCACAGTGCAACTCACTATATTACCAGTGTGGAAAAGATTGGGTTCAGTGCTGTAGGAGGTAACAGTTTTTCCAGAAGCCATTCTTTCCAGAAGACTAAGGTATATTATTTATCTTTTCCAAATACCTGACCTCATGCATTACTTTTACCTTGTTGTCATTACCACAAATATATGGTAAAAAAAAAAAAAAAAAAAAAAAAAAAAGCATAACTAATGAATTTGTTTCCTACAGATTTTTGAACAGTATCTTTCATCACCTGTCCTTGCATACAATATCCTAATTTGTTCTGTATGTCTTTCCCATCTCACCTTCCTCCCAGATCTCTTATTTGCTTAGGTGGACAAGGACACAGCAGATATTTTGGCTGACCCAGAGGTTAGCTGAAGTACCTGCCTGCTGCCTTTCAGAATGGATACGGGGCTGAGGTATCAAGTTCTCCCTCAATCTGGCCACTATTTGGAACATCCCCTCTAGACACAATGGCCAGTCTTCCTTCTTAACAGCATGTAGGAACTTCACAGGTGTGGATTTTTACCCTTTTATCATATATGGCTGAAATTAGCCAACATGTTCAAAAATTATTTGGCAGACAAATCGATTTCCTTGGAAATTTTTCCTTAAAATTCTATTAAAGACATATCAATATACTCATTTTTCCCTAGAACTTGAGAGCACTAAATACCTGAAAAATGCAGAAGCACAGGTTACATAAATGGGAGGAATATAATAAAATATTTGATGTAGCAGCCCATAGGCTACCACTGTGCAGGCTTCTTCATTACCCTTCTCCTTACTATCATATTTATAATTAAACTGTTTAGTGAATAATGTCCAGCAGTCACGTAAGGCACTATGAACCCAATATGAATACTTCTGTAGAACAGGATAAAGAACTAGAATAGAATTCAGGAAATTAAGTAAACAGAGACATTAAAGTGCATCTAAAAAGCAGAGGTACCTTTCAGCTTGTTTTTCTCACCAATTTGAACGCTGTTTTATTTTGTTATCCAGAAGCTAGCCATACAAGTCTGGCATACACTCTGCTTTCCTTTAGAAGCAATTCTTTCCTCCAGCAAAGGCAGTTGGCAGGTAAGCTTTTGATTCTAAGTGTGAAAAAGAACAAATGCCATACTGAGAATTGTCAAGCTAATGAAAACACTCGTTATAGTTCTGTATATCTGGTAACATCTTTTCTTCTTTCCTGTCTCTTCCACTTTATATGTCACCTTTGTGAATTACTTCACTTACTGTTCATTAAGAGGCCTACAAAGACGTCCTTCCGCTGAGATCTCTTTTTTCCCCAGCACACTAGTGAAACAGCAGTGAGCTCTCTATGGCTGGCCACATTTGAGAACTGTCCTGCTTCACAACAAACAGCCTCATTAACTATGCCCAGATGAAACGGTTTACGCTGCTGCAGCTTACATATCATGAAATATTTAATAAACAGGGAAAAATGTAATCTGCAATGAAAATGTTAAAGGAAATTGCTCAGTTTGCCTGCATCTTATGTCTCAGACTAACAAGCCTGCTTACACATCTGTCACTGATGATCTCAGCAGCTGGGAAAAAGAAACATCTGTCAGTCTGTTCCTGTTCCTAAGGATGTACAGGGCAGAGGAAGAACTTGGGCAAACCCGCATTGATTCAAGCATGCTGAAGAATTTGTCAGCTGCCTTGATTAGCACAGGAAACAGCCTCTTGAGTTCAAAAAATGCCACAGGCTCATTCTCAAAGAATAAAATTTCCAGGAGCATGCTGTGTTGCAAGACAATCTGTTCTGTTACAAAACAGGTATACTTGGGCTTAGCCCAACACAAGAACTGCAATTTGATGCTGAGCTAATAAGGAATTCAATATTTTTGTGGAAGGGTTTCTTTTCTCAACAAATTATAACCATTTTATACAAAAAAATACTCCAGTGGGACCTGGTATGTATCTTGCTGGTTTTTTTAACACTGATAAAAATCACATAGTTTTCCCTTTGTTATAGGATGGATGCTACCTATAGCAACAGCTGGAAGCACCCACAGATTCATTATTTTAATTTTACGGAGTAATGAAAATAGAAGTCAGATTTTTGTTTCAATCAGAAAACATCCAACAATCTTAGCACTGGAAAGGGAGAATTGTTGGTAATCACTGGGAGCGTGTCAGTTCGTGCAGACACACAGTTTCATGGCTGCCCAGCTGGATGGATGAGAATATAAATGTCCATATTAGAAGTACTTGTTTAGAAAGACATTTTGAGAAAGAAATATGAGTCTTTTAATGCATACACAAAAACAGAAAGTGCAAGCAGTTTTAAAAGAAAAATTACTAATTAACGAAAAGATTTTTTTTTTTTTTAAAGAGTGGGGTAGGATAGACAAGACACAAGAAGTGATATTTGCACTTTGATTTTCTCCTGCTCTCTCAGAAATCTCCAATGGTTTAAAATCCTTTCTTGGCTGAAAAGACTTTTGTTAATTCTAGAAAGTAAAATGAAGCACTGACAGCTTGCAAAGTATTGTACAAGAGATGGCATTAGGCACTCTGTAGATACAGCCTGTTTTTCCTTATAAAATATTTCTGGAAAAGGAGAAACCCAGGATGAAGGTGAAAGGAGAGGTAAAGAATCTGGGAATCTTGAGAGAAAGGTGTCAGGAGATGGCCAAGAGACACTAAAGGAAATACAAAGCAGAAAAACAAGAAACTGACAGGATCAATCAAGGTAACAAAAAAAAAAACAAAACAAAAAAAAAAAAACCAAACAAAACAAAACAAAAAAAAAAAACAAAAAAAAAAAAAAAAAAAAAAAAAAAAAAAAAAAGAGACAGGAAAGGCCAGAAGTTCATGTCATACTTTGTCAACCTTCTGTCTGAAGAAGACAGCAAGTTATTGGGCAGGGCACAAGAAATCAAGGGAACAAATCTGAATACTGCCTGAGAGTTGTTTCTGAGCAGGAGCGGAAAGAAAAACGGGCAAATGTAGACCCTCTCACTCATTAAGCACACTTTCAACTCTTAATGTTAAATATTAATTTATGCTATGTGTATACATAAATAAAGTACACATGCCTATGTATATATGAGAAACCTTAAAACATACATTAATTTTAGCCTCTGTGAACTAAATTAAACTTGCTAGTAAACCTTGCTCCTCACTTAATATTCTTATGTTTAGATGGTCCCTTTCAATCTAAATATGTTCCCACAGAGAAAAAGATGAGGCTGGCGATTCTCAGGCATCAAAGTGGAAACTGCCAAACACACCAGAGCCTGGTAATTCTTCCTTCCTCCTGCAAGGGTGGGGGCACACAGGGCAATGGCTGGGAGCGTATACTTAGGTGCATCAATTTATGGGAATGAGGGTGTAGGGGACACTCAGGAGCACTGAAGAGCCTGTCTTCTTCCAACTGAGCCCAAACTGCTGTAAAAAGGCAGAAGAGTGGGTGCCAGTTTTATATTACAAGCTAACCGGTGCTTTCTTCAAATCACAAAATCCCAGAGCATCCTGTGAACTAGAACTTGACCAACTATACCACCCAATGGCCAGAATGGACCTGGCTGGACTTAGACACATCAGCATTCTCCCAGACAATTTGGGGGTATGGCTGAGGAGCACACCATCAAAGGTCAAGGACCATTCACAACAAAAAGTCTGTATGCACCCTTTGTTTTGGAGGGTGGGAGACATTAATAGCATGAATGCAGCGATTTTCATGCCAGTTAGCTTCAGCACCAAAGAACAGCCCCAGGTACACTTAATATACTTAAGTAGACATAGCTTATGTCTGCAGGGATCAGAGCATGGTGCATTGAGACTTACAGTTTAGTGATTCTGAAGTTCATTTCAGTTCTTTTGAGATTAAATATAACAGGTGGGGTTCACTCAGAGATTAGGTCATGTTTGCCTTTTCCCTGTGGCCATGTAATTTCCTTAAGAGCCTCTTCTTATGGGCTTTATATATGAAGGTTTAAAGACAAAGTAAAACCTGAGAGGTAATTTTTATGTCTTATCTTATTTCTGCTAGTCTCTACAGATTCTCAAAAACATTTCTAACATCTGAGGGATGGGGGGGAGGGCAAAGCAGCCAAGCTTTGGAGAAGAAACCCTTCAGTACACAACCCAGTTCGTGCTACTACAAAGAGGCAATGCCTGATAAAGGAAGCTGTACCAGATCAATGAAATGAGGTTATAAAGATCTGGTTCTGCAAGGAACCTGCCAAGGGTGAAACTAAACAAAAACAATCCATTACCTCACATTATATCCTTCATATAAATGGAGTTTAAGCATAGGCTCCATGTTAAATACCACTGTAGTTATTTGCTAGAGTATCATAGAAAGTCCAAGGCATCCAAGTCAAGGAAAGTCAAGCAAATGAACTCAACTACCTTAGCAATTCAGATGACAACAACATCCTACTTTAAGATACTTCTACAACTGAAATTACACAGACAGACATGAAAGGAATTTTACACAGAATTGATTAATTTCAGCTTTTGGGGCAGGGGGGAGAGGTGGGGTGAAGAAGTCATGCCGCATTTGAGTCCATGCATCTATCTAACAGTAGTTTAGAACAGTGCAGAAAAAAAATCATTCTATAATCCAACCAAAAAAATATCAACAACTGGCTAATAGAAAATATTATTTGAATGTCACCATTATCCAGCAAAAAATCAAATTCTGGAAAATCAACACATAAATAAAGTGACATGGAATAATCACAGGCTTGTTATCCTTTTTGTATTCTTTTGTAGCTTTTCTGCCTATAAATTGATGCTGCTAACATGAACACTCCAGTGACTTAGCCTTCACCAATCAAAAGACGTATGCTGCTCTATTTCACAAGATGTATGCTGCTACAGCAATCATCTTCACCAATTAAAACTGCAGCACACAAATTAAAGGCTAGGCTATTGTTACAATATGAAGACAGATTCCAATACATGCAAACAAAAATGGTGTAATTATTCATGTAGTTAATTGAAATTCTTGGAATAATCTAACTTTTCACAAGTGGTTGTCTAGCTATCTGCCAAGAGGAAATGGAAAATATGCAGATTTACTTTGTGATCTAGACTGTATTTTGAGTATTGCCTATTGTCCTCTATTAATCTTCTCATACCATATGGAAAACATTTCATAAAGACAAATTATACAGATTTGAAAATAAATGTTTCAGAAGAAACTATACTGGTTTTATTAAAGGTGAAGCGTATGTGTTAAGAGTTCATAGAAACACGTAGCTGACAAATCAAATCATAAGCAATGCAGAATGGGGTAAACAAAAGACAGTATCAAACTGGAGCACAATCTTTTCACTTGTGTGACAGCAGCTCTAACAACTGTATGCCACGGGGATCACCACAAAACCTGCTGTAAAAAGCCTAAATTAAAGAGAAATATAAAAACACGTTACTGCTAACAGATATGTTCTAAAACTGTCAAGTCTAAGGAAAAATTAATTTAGCCCTGGATTTTGAAGACATAAGTGCCTAATTCAGACTAAAACAAAGAGGAGTCAGAAGACTAAGTATCTTTTGAAGCCTCATCTTTAATACTTACAAATAAGGCCAAGACTGGATCATGAAGTTCTCTACAAACAAGCAGAGCACTAGATTCGACACTATGAAGCTTGCATATGATTCCCACCACTGTGCTAACAGAGCCTCATTTGCAGGATAAAAGGGCTCTTTTGAGAATCAGATTCCACCAAATATGCTGACGTCAAGAAATAGGCCATTAGGAAACCAGTGAGAATAAGACAAGAAAAATGTACAACACTTTTTCAGTGAACGTGAAATAATCCACCCCAAATCCAAGTTTTGCTTGTCTATTTTTCCTGTTATGCAAAATCCCTACGAAACAGTGGTATCTGAGCAATGGACATACACCTACCCTTCAATATTATTGTTAAAAGAAAAGAAAGGACAGGTCTTAATCTTGTTTATATTGTTATCACAGTAAGAAATTGTTGAGGTAACAAATCTTCCACACATAGTAACAATACTTTTTTTTTTCTTCTGTTGATCTTTACACAAAGAACAGCTGAGTTTATATTGAAATCCTTAATTTCTATCATTTACATTTATTTTTTGTACTTATGGACAAAGGAAATCCGTGCGGATATCTGCTTATTCCCTGACAACCAGAGGATAAACCCGTGTCTGGATCTGAAATACACTTGTCACGTTGGAGCAGAAGTCTCTCTACAATGGTCAGAATCAGATCTCTTTTTGTTTCCTTTCACTGGGAAAAATGCACAAAAGCTTTTAATAATCAGGATCTTTTTATGTCAGTGCTTAACAGGAAGGGCAACATTTTCAAAACCAGTGTTATTTAGAAGCCTAGTTTCTACCCTCAAAACTCAAGAAGGCCTCTAATTCTACACCTTAAACTCAACTGATTGTATATTGACTCCTAGGAGCCACGTTTTTGAAGGAATTCAAGTATCTAACAGGGTGAGCACCGAATTCAACTTCATGAATTCTGGACGTAGACAAAATATTTACAAAGTATAAGCCTCTGAAAGAGTTTATTCTGGATCATATAAATCTCATAGGACAGTATTAAAGTAAAGTTGTTCAATAATCACATTCATAAGACTACAAGTTTTAGTACAGGCACAATCTGGTCTCCATTACAGGGTGGGGGACGGGGGACATACCAAACCAGAATCAACCTGTTCCTGGTAATTCCTAATCAAGTTATCAAATAATAGAGATTAGGAGAACAAAACCAAAGAGGTTGATGGAGGAATGGAAATTTGTAGTTACAGCAAAACCAGCCTATTTTGTGTGGCGAGGGAAATCTCAGCCTGCTACCTGCCTACAGAGTGTCACACTGCAGTGTTCTGCGGGCACTGAAGTGGAGGCGACACTTCAGAAAGCATTTGCAGAAGGATGAAGTAATGGCATCATAAATTTTAAAAGAATTTCATCCCACGTATGAAGGGCTGACTACATTTGAAGTGCAAACATCACACGGATAAACAAAAAAGAATATTATCAAAATGACACTCAGGAGTCATCTTAAAATTTCTTCTTAGATGGTAATTTCCCTTAGAGATTTTCATGAACGTGAACCCTATTCAAGCATAAGGATCAAGAACTAAAATCTACACTGCAAGACACATGCTTTAAAAAGGGTCCATTATGTCACACTTAGTATAGTCATAAACAGCAACACAAACTAACACAAAAAAGTAACACAACTATTAGCAAAATAAAACTTATTTGCTCCTCTATTTGCAGTATTTCTTCAGGATTTTCAAAATGTAGTTGCCTCTAGTAAACATTATCAGCTTTTACTTCAGTGCCAGTCTATGTATTATTTTTACATTTAAATTTTTATTGTTAAATACTAGGAAAGAGATACAAACAAAAGTGTTTGTTTAAAATTTAAGAATCATTTTCTTATATAAAACTGATGAACTGATTAATAGTAAAATGGATACACACAGCCACTACTAACAAGGAGTTTTCTTTCTTAAAATCTGTTCATAACAATATAGTAAATTATATAAAAAGGTAAATGGGAAGCTCCTCAATTTGGAATAATAGCACAGTATATATCATCAGAGAAATAACAGTTTTTAAGTATAACAATACAGTCACTGTTTCTCAGTAAATTACTTGCTGTAACAAGTGAGGAGAATTTTTTGTAATAATCAGAGGTGTAGGGATTGAGACGTAGTTTACAAGGTGTGAACGTGGAGGACCACCACATGAGAAGCACGAAGGTATTTCCTTGAGGATCTATAAGAAGGGTGATGAAGGTCAGCTGGGCAGGCAGATCTTAGCTGGGAGATAACATCCCAGTAACGAATGGCTGAGTGGGTGGTAGAAAACAGAATATGCTATGAAGAGATCTGAATTCAAAAACATATATCCTGTTTGGTGTGAAAAGAGGAAATCCTGGGTGAAACCCTAAGAAAGGACAATACTCACCAAGAAGGTTATTTCAAAATTGTTTTGAAGGGACAGAAATAGGCAGATTTCAGCTGTTACCCAGAGAGAAGGACGTGGAAGCAAGGAGAGAGGAAAACAGTCTGTGAGAAAATTAGCTGGACAGATGGACAGGAAAGACAGATCCTGTATCGCTCACCTGTGTGTCTCTGGTAGGAAAGAGGGAAGGGAACCTACTTTCTCTCCTGACATCCTTGGGTTTGGGTAGCGCCCTGAATCGTCTTGTATGTACTTGGCACTACAGGCAACGTGGTATGCCCCAGTCAGAACCTGACATCAAACTTACCTACCCTTAGCAATTGATAAATATCCATCTTTGCTGACTATACACTGCCAGCAAAAGCTATTCCTAATTTTTGAAAGTTTCTCCTGATTATGAATTGTCATAAATACAGATGGCTAAAAACTACACTTTTTCATAACAGAATGTTAATAACCATATTGTATTAATAAAGTCACTGGTTTTATTTATATTTCAGGCACATTTTATAATGCTTTACTCCTTTTCCTGCTAGCAGATATCTTCCATACACCTAATAATGACAAGTAGAAATGAAGAAGAAATCATTCTTTTTCTTTTATTTTCTTTATTCCAAACCTTCATTGTTCTGTGTGAAAAGCTAATAGTGTAGGTACAACTCTACATTCTTAGCAATGATTGCAGCTCTTAAACTATTTTGTAGAACATAAGGTATTGTGGGTGCAGTATCAGTGAATTTCTTAAGTAAATTACATCATTCCTTATGCTACTAGGACATGCTTTCTACTGTGACTGTTTAAAATTATTTTTATATGCAAAAGGTCATCATGTACAATGGAATTTGGCTTCATAAATAAAAGTAGGTATTCTTCAACAAATCTTCTGAAATACTTTTACAAGGCCATCAAATCTTTGTCCCAGGCTAGCCTTAAATAATGTCAGTAATTCTGCATAAGGATGGCTGAGCAACGTAAGTAAATTCAGTTGCTCATTGTGTATGAATTCATACTGAACTGAGGCAGGAAAATTGAGTACTAAGTGTTCAAGTTAAACTAATTTTGAACTCAAGATTCAACTGGAAAATAAACTAATAGGGTAATGATCACCTTTTTTTTTTGTTTAGAGACAGATATTTATTTATAGTAATTGTGTTAGAATCATCATTGTAAAGAAGAAAGTTGAAGGAAGCATTAGTAAACATTTTAATAGTTCAATCTTGCTATTAGCTAGGCAAGATGCATAAATAAATTACAAAAACAATAATGTAAACATTATAGCTGTCAAATATAGCCAATGTTATGAATTATTCTGCACTGTGTTGTGTTTGTCATAGTCCAAAATTGATTAACTCACCGGTAATGCAGAAAGAAGAAAAAGACCTCACAACAGATGTTAGTCCCTTAATCAGACGGAGTGGCAGAAGATTCAGCAATGACAGGAGGCACAAAACCTGAGCATAACAGTAGTCACTTCACAGTGAAGCCAAAACTATCATGGCAAAAACTGGCTGTCCACCCAGACAGAGGCACCTTCTGTATTTTGGTTATTTTTCTTTGTAATTTAAATATGCTTTTTTAAAATTTTGTAGTAATTTACAGTAATTCTAGTGAATGAATAAATGGCACATAATAAATATTCAAAGATCTGGGGTTGCCTTAAGGGTAGTCTTGAACACAGAACTTCTTGTGAATCTTCAAAAGATCAATCCAATTCTTACAGGCACTATTACTTCCTTGTGTCACTCCCTATTATGCCCATTCCAAGAGCAGGACTGTTGAGCAGTGCACTGGATTCTCACCGTGCAAAGCTTTCTGGTCGCTCTCCGTGCGTCCCAAGTTTCACACGTTAGATTCTGGTTACGACCCTCAAATCATGCTCACTTCATCTGAATGGCTCCACATACATCACTGAAATCATGGTAAGGATAAAGACATCTGATTTTCTACTCCACTTAATACCAGATACTCTAAAAAGATATGAAGCATTTGCACTCTCAGTGCTCCCTTATTTTCAGTGAAAAGCATGACATACCAGTTGAAGGCTGACATTTGGCAGCCATCTGTATACTATAATATATACTTCCAGAAGTCCCTAAGCAAAATTAGAATTCTTCCAAATATTCCAAGTGCTATATGCTTTCTCTGCAGTCTGCAATTATCTTGATACCATACAGATAAAACACTATCTTAACATCAGTGTCACTGAAAACAGCAAAGAAGGCTGGAATGCAAACCAACACAAAATGTGAAGACACCGCACAAAATAAAAGCAAAGAATAGCAAGATCTGGTACTTCACATGAGGCTCTGAATAACAGATCTTTTGTCTAATCACTACCTTTATACCCTTCTGTCATAAAGTACGCTATTTTAATCTATACTTTTACTTTTTAAAAATCACAGTACTTAGAAATTTAATTGTCAAAGGAGAAGTTCATTGGCCACGTTCCTCATAATTTGGCTTCATGAAAAATCTGAACTAGAGATATTTCCATAAAAAAAAAAAAAATCTAGATTTTCAAATAGCAGTTTATCTCCAGAGAGTCACAGACCATTTGATAGATACTAGAAACTCAACATTCAGGCAGTATAATTATCATGCTTTTTCTAGAACTATGACAACTTGCACCTCACATCATAACACAGGTGTAAATAAACCCTAAAACAGCCCAATCCTCAAAGAAGAGTCAAATGACTAAAGATTGCACCATCTCAACCTTTGCATCCCAGAGTGAGGGGGACTGTGGGTCAGAAGAGTTTCTGTCAGAGACTGCACTTACATGATGAGTAATGTCCCCCAGAAGATGGTTTCTCACAGTGTCCAGGATGTCAGCAGATAGACGAGCATAAGTAAATTTATTTCAAAAGGGGTATACATACCATCAGTACCATATAATCCTACACACTTGTCTTCCTACAAGTCTAAACTATATTGTGGAAGAAAACTATGTTTTAATCCATTTTCTAGTTCACAAAATCATGTGATTCTTCAAACCAAATAAAAAAGATTTAAAAAACCAACACAAAGCACTGACTATCAAAGTATGAGCAAAAAGTACTGAGTAAGCAGGTTAAAGTCCACTACATCTGTGTACGTGTATCTAGCAAGCATCTCGTGGTATAATCAGCTGAATAATAACAGACACTAATAAAGTACCTGTCTGTGCAATTTACACCTCTTGTCACATAAATTTCATTTCTCATGATCAGGCAAAGAAAGTACAATGACTGTAATTTAGCTACTGTATGTTTTCTCTTTCCCAGTGACAGCAGATCTATGCTTTACTGAAAAAGCATTTACTTGTGTTTATTGTGATAAAGTTAAAATAAATTATATTGTTATTTTTATGCACTCCTCAGGTACTAATCTGTCTTGATTGCCTGATGATGAATTCTTTATAGTGTGATGCTATAAATATTTATTATAAGCATTAATATGTTTCATAATGAATATATGTATTGTTGAACACATGAATATATTTTGAAATCTTCTGACTGTCCAATGCAATCTAATGCTGAAACACAGTATTAGTTTACTAAAACTTGAATTTGTTTATTATTCCTTGGAAAAATATGAATCTGGTCATCTCGGGTGTATCTATCATTATATGTCACAGAAATACAGAAATGGATCAACTCACTGATTTTAAATCACTTTTTCAGGTTTATCAGCAAATCTTTAAATATATTGCTTAAATATACAACCAGGAAAAAAAACATTATATTTTTGAGCATGTCTTTCACTGATAGCAACAGTTCTGAAGGAACAGTCAAGTGAAAAAATACAGGACCTTAACATAAATGTCAAAGTAAAATAAGCAGAATAACTAGTGGGATATTTATTAACAAGGAGAAAAAATATTTGAAGAAGAAAGTGAATTAAATGTAGATATGTGCTACCATAAGGATAAAAATAAATCAAAACACAATGACAGTAGACAGGAAAATCCTAGGGCTTTTCAGTAAATTAAGGATAATAGAGATGACAGTCACACAGTCATTATTAACAAACATTAGCACTCAAATAGGCTTAGAGGAATACTTCTAAAGGCAGTCTTAGATGTAATCCCTTCAAGCTGAACTATAGAAATACACTATTGAAGTTCTCCATCTTTTAATGACACCGTGAAACACTTACATAATTAATGAATAAAGCATCTACCACCTCAAAATGAAGCCACTTTTGAAGACATTTGTTTTCACATTACTCATTACACGCTTATCATGGCTCCACAGGGCACAGTTACAGGTTCACTCACCACAGGAGGCAGACGAGGCAGCAGAAAGACCTGAGAGGGAGCAGAGAAGTATCGTGGTGAAGTAGCACAGTTGGGGAGCTGGCTGGTGAGACTGGAGAAGACAGCCCTAAAAGGGGAATATAGCCAAAGGGTCGGCACCCTGGAACAAGTCTCCCGGCCACTTCTATACAGCACTTGTCTTCCAGCTTCAACTGACATGTGCTTTTGGCTCCTTTCACATTTCTATTTCAGTTGGAAGGGACCTACAATGATCATCTAGTCCAACTGCCTGACCAGTTCAGGGCTGACCAAAGGTTAAAGCATGTTGTTAAGGGCATTGTCCAAATGCCTCTTAAACACTGACAGGCCTGGGACATCAACCACCTCTCTAGGAAGCCTGTTCCAGTGTTTGACCACCCTCCCAGTAAAGAAATACTTCCCAATGTCATCTGATGCAGCTTTAAACCATTCCTGCGTATCCTATCACTGGATAGTAGAAGAGATCCTACTATAGTTATTCCCACTCTCTTCTGACTCACACATGCTCTCCCCTCATTTTTCACTCTTCGACTTGTCTGACACTAAAAAGACAGGTGAGGAGCAAAAGGGAGTGGCAGCCTGTGAAAAAGTCACAAGCACGTATGGATATGATGGAACACTTTGCAGTGATGTTTTATTGGTTCTAATGAAGGAGGAGCTGTTCTGCTTCCCCAGGTTAATTTACACCCAGTGCAATCATAGCAATGGTATGTAACAATGTACAACAGTTGCTAACAATTCATGACATAATATGTAGTTAATTATTAAAATAAATTATAATAGATAATTTGTAGAATTATATATCTAGAAAGTAAGTCCATATTTTACAGGCTATTCTATTAATTTTAACTACAGAAAAAGAGTGAAGTATCTCTGAAATACAGCTATTAAGGTAACCCAAGGACAAATTTGTCCACTCCAATGTAAACTTCTGAATAGATCCGCTTTAACATCACAGCCCAGCAGCAGTACAGCTCTGTGGATCAGGAACTGGTTTTGCCAAGTGGTAGCGATAAGCCTTCAATTTTATAGCAGCAACTAGTCACACCAGGCCGAAAGCCTTAACTGCCTCGTCTGGTCCTGAACTTACTTTAGCTTGATTTTAGCTGAATCTGCAAAAATTACTTGAACTTTTACTGCAACTTGCTCTACGATCATGTAACTCTTGTCTAGCTTCTCCTAGCTAAAAAAGCAAGAGTACTCAGAGGTGAGGCATCTACTCTGTGCTTTTGAGCTTGTATAAACTGTGCTGCATCTAACTTTTTTTTTTTAAGCTTAACTTTTCCTCAGCTTTCCACTTGGTGGTTCTCCTTCACCAAAAGAAATAATTCTATCTACGTAAAAGACTAGTAAACCTCAGCAATCATGCTAGAAGAAGCCCTACAGATCAATAGAAAAGTAAAAAGTATAATCCATTACCAAATATTGGGGTGAAATAGATACAAATAACCCCGAGCAAACTCAGTATCAGGGAGGAAACCCTCCACCACCACTGATACTGTATTCCTGGTGAAGAACTGGGATGCTAACAACTCACTAAACCATCCTGCCCTTGACCTAGGACTATGGATGACGAGGGAGGTGAGAAAGCAGGAGAGAGGAGCAGATGTTTGCAGCTATTCATTTCATTGTATTACTAATGGATCTCAATAGAAATTGTATTATATTGATTGTGTTAGCATTGTTAAAACTGGAGTAAAAATAAGTGATTGTTATATTTTGATTAGATTGTTAAAGCATTAATTAAAGCAACAATAAATTCTAATTCTTGGATCCTCCTACACAGTGTGTTCCTTTTGATTACCCATGTGAAATTATGTAAATAGGAGAGGAACTCTGTGTTTCCTCCTGAAGACTGAGGACAAAATGACAAGAGCTAAAACATATGATGGAACAGTGCATGGAAGAAATAAGAAGAAATTCTAAATAGCTGCTTTTTAGATGTTTGAGAGAGCATCTCAAACAGTGGAATAACGTGGCAAAATTTAAGGTGATAAACTAATTAATAACAGCTTTAAGCTATGTGTATAAGGAGTTTGCTGCATGACGGTCAGAAGTAGGGTCAGTTTTCATTGCATGGACATCTCACCTTCACAACTTTGTAACTCTCGCTAAAATCCTTTCAAGTGTTGTTTCCCTCTTCCACAAGGCGCAGAGGGTGCACATGTTAGCACTGAGGCAGGCACCACAGCACACCAGAGCCTACCAGTACCCACCAGACCAGTGGCGACCCACTGCAGCAGGGAGGAGCCAGCACCTGCACAGGAGCTCACCCCACGACCGCAGCAATGTGCGCACTGCCAGTCTAAGGCTAAGCATGAAAAGGGACATATGGGAGACAGGTACAGTCATTTACAAGGGGCTGGCCATTTTCTGTCTTTAATTTATAGCATCTCAATATTCTCATTTTGTTAGGATCATCTGGATAATGAAAAACCTATGCTGTTCTTGTTCTGCATGCCTCTTCCACTTCCTCTTGTGTTATACTCGTGCAGATGCACACATCCATATCTCCTGCACCAGCTCCTGTCGAGATTCTCATCAGCTAAAAAAGCATTTGAGCTATCACCGATCAGGAACAGTGCTGGACTGAATTTTCAAGGATGCTGTCAAGTTAATTTTTATATACACCACGCTGGAATTTCATCATGCTGCAATTAATTGGAAATTAATTTGAAATTATTTCAAAACTTATGGGAGAAAGATCATATATATCACAAAGTACCAATTTATTTTATGGACATAAAACCCTCCCAAGAGTGTCCCTAATCCACATAATTTTTGACTGATGTTTGCAATAGAACATTTTCATCAGCAGATATTCAAATGAAAATACATATGCCTGACCATCTTTTTAATGAGTTCACAGTCAGAGAGTATGATACATAGATAGTACACACCCATTATCCCATATAAAACTGGAAAAACTGACTCCTAAGCTGACCACTACACACCCAGCGTTTGCAGAATTAATTTACTGAACTGCTCTCCAAGCTGCACTGAGGGGGCTGAACGTAAGGAATCAAAGCTGCAGAGCTAAAAATGAATAACTGAATGAAGAAATGTCAGTAGTTTGAACTATAGAAAATGTATCTGCAAAAAGGCTACCACTGGAGAATAAATATCTCCCCAAAACAGCAGTGGCATAGAGTATCCAGGGAAACAGGCTGTGCAATTTCCATCACCTGACATTTTCAAGATCAACCTGGACAGAGGAATCTCATAACAGCACACCTGATTCAGTCTAGGGCATGGTGATATAGAAGATGCAACTTTCCAAAGAGCCTTATTTTTCTGTAATTGAACATCTTTTTAGTATTTTATGCTGCTGAGACATTTTTATTTAGCCAAAATTTGCATGGGGCTTGCTGTACTGTAATATATCGCATGTACCATCATTGGACTGGAAATAACAAGTTAACACTGGTTTACATATCTTTGATAAATCACCATATTCATGAAATACTCACTTGAGAAATACAACTTGAAACATTAATGTGCATGAAGACAGAAGTCAGCTGTTCCACAGGTTAAGAATGCATAACTTGGTACAAATTTGGAACGTCTAAGAATTTGGTAAAGACAAACTAAACAATAAAGCAGTACCTTTGGGTGCTCATTTAGAGACGCAAAGTAACTTTAACAGCTTAATAGGCTGAAGTGACAGTGGCTCACAAACTTTCTAAAGCAACACACTGAGTCAGGGAACTGCCCTGTCACATCCCCGGCTCCTGAGCCCCGGCTGCCCCTACCACCACGGGCTCTCCTCCAGGAGTTCTGCCTGCAGTGCTTCCTAGCCTTTCTTTAAAATTCACAAACGTGTGTTTACAACATACAAAAATACTTGCCAAAGAAAAGTGATTACAATATAGTACATCTAGTACTATTCCTTCCCAAGGGGTATAGTAAGTAACAAAGGAAGAAAGGCAATCTAAGAAACAAAAGTATTTCTCACTGTGCAAAACTAATAAATACAACTTAAAGTGGTCATGGAAATTTAATAAATGGATTTAAGCATAAATGAATAATAGCAATACAGTCATGAAAGTTTTAGAAGTTATTTTTTCTCACAAAAATCTAAAAGTAGTATTTATTTTCCTACATTTTCTGTAGTTATTATTTTGTACTTAATCAGATGAAGTGCAGCAATAACTATGCAGCATTATTTGTTAGATAAAACTTTGAGGTAGCCTTGGTTAAGTGTTTCAGGCTCCAATAACACTATTACCAAATCTAGAACAGTGCTCTGCCTTTGGCTTTGCAAGCATTAGCAGCTTTACTAACTACTACATTATTATAAATGCAAAACTACCACAAAGCAAATGCCCAGAAGTCAACATTTCTTAAGCTGTCCACCCGGGAGAAAGCAGTAGCTTTTACACTCTGGAGACATTAAAGCATTCATTAACTACATAATAAGTAAAAGACCTACAAATTTCAAAACTGAGACTGAAATATGGGTGCGGATTAACTATTCATAACTACTGAAGGCTAGATAGGGAAAAGAAAGTCCATGAAGTAAAAGCAATTACTGTTCTTCTAGTTCAACATCTCAGTAACTACAGCACTCATAAGGTGTGGGAATCATGGAACAGAAATCCACTTCTTCAGATGTAGGTTGCCTTGCTTTGTTTAAGCTCTGGGTAAGCAGGTCTGGAAGTGAATGTCATAGAATAGGCATCTGTCTCCTCTCTAGTCGGTGGAAAGCACCACATGCGACAGAATACTTGCAAAGATGGGTAGTCCACGCAAGTGAGACAACCACCTTTTTCTATTCATACGCTGCCTAGAGCAAGGCAGAATCTGATCCACTGAATTTCAGTGCCCACTGCTCCCTGCTGAGCATCCAAGGAACTAATATTAACTACATGTACCTCCACAGGATAGAATCCTGGGCTGTGATAGCAGTGGTAACCATTTTTAATGTAATTTTTATGAGCATTTAGAGATGAGTGCAGTAACACTGGCAAAAAGCTTTCAGACTCAGCAGGGAAGCACCCCACGCTACAGCCAGGCCACGCTGGGAAAGGTGAACTTTGAACTTTGAAAGGTAAATTGCCACCTGGGACTCGGGAGGTTTTAAGGCAAACAGCCTCATTCATGGAGAAACTACTTCTTCAGTCTGAAGGGACACAAACATGTCTAAACTAATTCTAAGAAGCGGTTACTTTGGAAGGGCAGAAGGCATTTCTTAATGTCTTCTGCTAAAGTCACCGCATGGCATTACATGATTTCCCTCTAAATGAAGGCAGAAGAGTACTATTCTCTGTAGTCTCATCAGCTGCATAGGGATGGCTTATGGTGACTACACAAAGAGAATTGTATGAAATGCATTTTGGGGAAGAGGCAAAATGGTGAATCCTTTCTAAAACTCCTAGAAATTAGTTTGGTCCCACCCCCCCCCAAAAAAAGCTTTTTTACTTAAAAAAATCACCATTATAATGGATGTATAAGGAAGAACAAAGATAATCCAGCTACCTCAAAACCGTGTCTTCGAATGTCAAAATAAAAATCAGCCTTGTATCTTTTCTTGTAACAAGGAGATCTGTTGTATTACTACATCTGTTGTATTACTGGAACTAGAGACTATACACAGGTAATTTTGAAGTCTGCATAAATGTAGCTCTGATTTAAACATGTCCTCTGAACTAATCCAGAAAAACCCCCTCACAGATCTAGTAGGTACTGGTTTTTTAATCATCTCCCCTCTAACTGAGAACATACAAGTTAGCTAGAGCTAGGGCATAGAATGAAACATCTATAAAGACTGCAACATATTCTATGAAGTGAAAAAAAACCAAATATTTTCTTTTGAAGTTGCTCTGACTCACAATTGACCACAAAAGTTGCTCCCAATAAATTACTCACAAATCTACCCCTCCTAGATTTCCGTATGTTTATTTTACTTTAAGTTTGCCAGGACTGTT
>NW_010318495.1:0-2811 GCF_000700745.2 Antrostomus carolinensis | reverse complement strand
TGAACTCATACATAAATATCCCGCTGTCTCATTAAGAAAGGATTTCCTTGTGATTCTGTTGACACAAAAAGCCCTTGGCATAAATGGTCTCCGTTACCGACAGTAAATACAGCAGTAGAGGCCAGACAATTCACCTAACATAGGTAGGAATAACAGACAAATCCCAGGCCACTGCAACCACGGCATGCATAAACTGTTGGACTAGAGCACCACTGCATTCTGCATGATAAAAGCAGGGTTTAACGATGGATTCCAAGACCACAACCAAAATTAAAGTCCAGATAAACACTACCCTCAGCCCAATGAGAATGTTTGTCATAGAAAATCTTTTACCTTTCTGCAGTGTGACAGAAAACAGTCACAATTAAAAAAAAAAAAAAAAAAAAAAAAGACAATGTTACATTTCTAACACAGGTTGATTTCTCTGTCTCTAACTTTAAAAGACTGTCAAGACTATACTACCTATCAATAATTGATACCTCTAATAATTACCTAAAATATGGTACACTAGATTGCTCTGCATGGATTACAGGTTTAATAAAAATTTTAAAGATATTTCATATTAAACACTCCCTGAGGGACTCACATCCTCTTAGCCAGAAGGAAAGAAAATATTTATGGCTTTCTCAGCACTAAGTTATTCCTCAAAACTGCAGCTGGGTGAACAACAGGCTGATTGAAAGAAATAAGATTACAACATCAGCAAAATCTGGTTCCTGTATTAAAAGTATTAAATCTCTCGGAGAAGAAAAAAGGCAGAACTCACCTCTTCAAACTGATGAAGTGGGACAATTGGCTTCTACATCAGGTCATCCAGAAAGGAACAAACAGACTGCCTAATCTGAAGTGCACATTTGGTCATTTGGTCTCAGAAATGACTAATATTGCCCAAGATTCCCTGTGATCACAGATCATCTTCAGCCCGCCAGGCACCTTTCTCTTACTAGATTAAGTTTTACAACTGAGTTGTCACAACTTGGGGACAAATAGCACCTTTTAGATCCTTTTTCATAACTGATGCACTATTCCAATTTACGAACTTAAGCACGTATGCAGCCTCAGCAGACTAAGGCCTATATATCAACCTCTTCAACTAATCAGACTGATAAAAATATTTAAGTAAATTAATGTCACTTTTCCAAGTTGCATTCCATAGCACAGAATTACCTTTCAAACACCACCAAGAGGAGTTTAAAGGAGTTTGGAAAGCTAATAGAATCACTGAGGTTGAGTGATAACAGAATGGCAGATGAAGTATGGCTGGTTTTCACATATCTCTTCTTTCCAGTATTTCTGTGAATTTCAGAGTATATGAAAGTCAGGGTGAAAAAAGAGCTCAAAATATAAGCACAATCTTAAGAGAAGGCTAGGCCTCTTTGTTGGCCAAATAGGAATGAAATTAATTCAGATTCCTAGACTGTTTTGCCTGTAGAATTTAAAATCTGAATTTAATCTCCATTCTCATTTTTAATTAAAAAATAATTTGATCCAGCTATTAATTTCAGTAAAGCTTATCCATGGCTACTTTTAATCTTATTAAAAAGCTGAATAGTGCTTCATATTAAATCAGTGACAAAGTATATACCTGTGCACAGTATCAGAATACCAAATCCACTGTAACCATTCTGTGCTTCTTCACAACCCTTTTTGATATGCATCTTTTTTTGTTTCACCCTTTGCAAACCTCACAGATGGTATGAAGAGTTATCTTCAAATGCTTGTGTCCTCTTGTCTTTCCAAGAAGTCAGGTGACATTAAGACCTGAACTGCCTTCTATACATACAGCCGGTGTTCTTGTTTGACAAATTAAGAAATCTGCTTTCTAAATTTTAGTGGTAAGCATGACACTTAGGCATAACACTGAGCATCATGAAAAAAACCTGATCAAACTGTTTGCAGTGAGCACTGCTCATGTGTTTGGATACCAGAACATCTGAGTCAACCTTGAGGAGGAAAAGAGGCGTCACTTAAAAATGATGATGAACACCTCATGCAAGACTGGTAGTTCAACAGGTTCCCAGGCAGAGGCTTTCCTCCTGCTCCATGTTCGGCAACTGCTTCCTTTCAGTCTCCTCTCCGAAGTTCAGGTGATCAAAAACTCTTCTCTCTTTGACCTCTTCCCTCCTCTGTCATTCCAATCTTGGCATCATAATTTCCCACCACCAACCCTCCTTCCTTGGTCTCCAATAAGCACTTCCAAATATTTCTCAAATATCCATCATCACATAGATCATGATGCTACCCTTAAATTCAACTGTTCAATGAAGTTGTCATTTTACCCAGACTGATCAATATAAAAGCAAGACTAAACTAAAGACTGAAACTACACATTATGTCACATGTTTTGTGATACATTTCAGGAGACCTACTTTGCACAATGCTTTTTTTTCTCCCCCATATGAGAACCATCACAACTATGAAAAGATTATTATTTTTGGTTCCTACACAGTGTGGGGGCGGGGGAAAGGTGAACACATTTTGAAGGTGATTTTGAAGATGAACATGTATTTTTGAAACATAGGCTAAAAACGATCTGACAAAGAGAAAGCTAAGTAAAATTTTTCTTCTGTTGTCATTTGAACTAGTAGAAATGTTTTAAAAAGGAAGGGCAGCTTTTACCTATTTTTGGCCATATTTATAATGGTAACTACTAATAAGCCTAACAGTTTTGTTCTCTTTTAAACACTGCTGTAAAATTGAACATGTTTAAACACAATGCATTGTTACGTTGAGTACTTTTCCTGTAGGAGAAGATCAGGTTCGGGACCATCTAAGGCACCTGAAGGGGCACAAGTCCATGGGACCCAATGG
>NW_010318494.1:39674-74180 GCF_000700745.2 Antrostomus carolinensis | reverse complement strand
AAGAAAGGAGCAATCTGTAAAATTAAATATTTTTACTTTTATACCACAATGGTTTACTGTAAGAAACCTCTTACTTGAAGTAGCTCAATGATGCTCTGATTTTTATTTATATTTTTTCTGCAAATTTAAGTCAGGAATTTCTTCAAAGGTCAGCAAGACACTCTGTTGACTCTGTTGTGAACTTTAATAGTCTTATTCCTTTTTAATTATTATTCTTACTACTGTGGATAAAAATAGTTCTTCTACAGATAAAAAAAGAAAAAATAGTTCATAGTGATGAAACTTGTCCACAGGAAGAGAAAAACCCCAGCAACAGCACTTCTTCAGCCTGTTTACCTATAAAAGATTGTATTAAAGTCAGGGGGAAGTGCACATGAAATAGGCAATGAAGAAGAAATTATAAAAATATGGAGTAAGTTAAGAGTGTCAGACAAACATAATTATAGATTGAACCCATTGCTGCGATTAGGAATGATCCTTCACAAGACAGCTGACAAAATAATTTATACTCCTATTATGGCTTCATTAAAGTTCTATGGACTTTGGAGTGTAGACTTTGGCCTGTTTAGGTGCCTGGTTGACAGAGTCCCCTGGGAGGCACTGCAGAGGGCAAAGGAGTCCAGGAAGGCTGGACATTCCTCAAGAAAGAAATCTTCAAGGCACAGGAGCAGGCTGTTCCCCATGTGCTGAAAGACGAGCTAGTGGGGAAGAACAGAGAGCTGAACAGAGAGCTTTGCTGGAACTCAGCAAAAAAAAAGTTTATGGCCTTTGGAAGAAGGGCCAGGCAACTCAGAAGGACTACAGGGATGTCATGAGGCTTTACACAGAAAGAAAATTAGAAGGGCAAAAGCCCAGCTAGAACTTAATTTGACTACTATGATAAAAGGCACTAAGAAATGTTTCTATAAATATATTAGCAACAAAACAAGGGCTAAGGACAATCTCCATCTTTTATTTAATGCAGGGTGAAACATCATGAAAAAGGATGAGGAAATCTGATGTACTTAATGCCTTCTTTTCCTCAGTCAGCAGTAAGACCAATTGTTCTCTGAGTACCCAGCCCACTGAACTGGAAGACAGAGACAGGGAGCAGAATGAAGCTCTCTTGCTGAGACTGACAGATAAAATACTTAGAAGAGGCAGGAAAGGAAGAGTAGGTCAGGGAGCTGCCCTGTTTGTCAAAAATGAGATTGATAGCACAGAGCTATCTTTTAAAAATGGCAATGTGCAGGTTGAGAGCTTATGGGTGAAAATCAGAGACCAAGCCAACAAAGGAAATTTTGTGATTGGTGTCTACTACAGGCCACCGATCAAGAAGAGAAGGTTGATTAAGAATTCTTTCTTCCAGTGCAGGAAGCATCAGGCTTGCAGGTCCTGGTCTTGATAGGGGACTTCAACAACCCAGACATATGCTGGAAAAGTGGAACAGCAAACTGCAAGCAATCAAGGAAACTATTGGAGTGCACTGAGGACAACTTCCTAGTACAGGTGGTGGAGAGGCCAACCAGAGGAGTTGCACTGCTGCACCGGTTGCTTACTAATGTAGAAGAACTTTTTGGAGATCTCAAGACTGGAGGCAGTTTGTGGTGCAGCAATCATGACCTGGTGGAATTCTCAGTCTTGAACGGTACAGGATGGGTAAAAAGGAGAGTCAAGACCACAAACCTCAGAAAGGAAGACTTTCAGCTGTTTAGGGTGCTAGTGCGGGGGATACGTTAGGAAGCTGCCTTTGAAGACAAAGGAGCAAATTAGAGCTTGGAGATTTTTAAAGATATTTTTCTTAGGGCACAAGAACCTCTCACTCTTGATTTGCAAGAAGCTGTATAGGAGATGCAGGAGGCCATCTTTACTAAGTCAAAACCTCTTAACCAAACTAGAACACAAAACCAAAATGCATAAACAATGGAGGCAGCGACATACATCCTGGGGAAATTATAGTGATATGGCCTGAGATTTCAGGGGGTGATCAGGAGGGCCAGGGCACAGCTGGAGCTGAATTTAGCTAGGGACATGAAAAATAACGAGGGTTTCTTCAGGTACATTGGACAAGAAAAGAAAGTGAAAGAAACTGTACCGCCAACCCCTCAGTGAGTAAAATGGGAGACCTACAGCTGACATGGAGAAAATTGAGGTCCTCAACAACTTTTTTATCTCAGTCTTCACTGGCAAGGGCTTTAGCCGCACTGCCCAGTTAACAGAATCCAAAGACAGGGACTGGGAGAATGAAGTAGTGCCCACCATAGGAGAAGGTCATTTTCTAACCATCTAGACGACCTGAATGCACACAGGTCCATGGGACCTGATGAGATGCATCTGAAGGACCTGATGGAACTGGCAGATGAAGTTGCTAAGCCACTATCCATCATATTTGAAAAGTCACAGCAGTCTGGTGAAGTTCCCAGTGACTGGAAAAGGGGAAACATAACCCTTATTTTTAAAAAGGAAAAAAAAAAAAAAACAAACCTGGGGAACTATAGGCTGGTCAGTCTCATCTCTGTGCCCAGCAAGATTCTGGATCAGATCCTCCTAGAAAATATGCTAAGGTGTATGGAAGGCAGAAAGGGGATTAGTGACCCAACATTGCTTCACTAAGGGCAAATCATGCCCAACAGATTTGATAATTTTCAATGACAGGGCTATAACATTGGTGAGTAATGGAATAGCAACTGATGTCATCTACCTGGACTTGTTCAACACATTTGATACTGTCCTGCATGACATCCTTGATCTCTAAAATGGAGAGACATGTATTTGATGGGTGGATCACTCAGTGGATAATGATTTGACTGAATGGTTGCACTCAAAGAATCAGGGTCCAGGTGGAGACAAGTGGTGAGTAGTGTGCCTCAGGGGTCCATAGAGAGACCGATATTATTTAACATCTTTGTTGGGAACGTGGACAGTGGCATTGAGTACACCCTCAGCAGGTCTGTGTATTACACCAAGCTGAGTGGTGCGGTTGACACCACAAGGGAAGGGATGCCATCCAGAGGGACCTTGATATGCTTGAGAGGTAGGGCCATGGGAACCTCATGAAGTTTGACAAGGCCAAGTGTATGGTTCTGCACCTGGGTCGGGGCAATCCCGAACACGGATACAAGGTGAGTGGTGAGTGGAGAAGGTTGGGGGTATTGGTGGATGAAAAATTGAATATGAGCCAGCAATGTGTACTCACAACCCAGAAAGCAAATTGTATTCTGGGTTGCATCAAAGGAAATGTGGCCAGCAGGTTGAGGGAGGTGATTCTGCCCCTCTACTCTGCTTTTGTGAGACCCCACCTGCAGTTCTGTGTCTAGCTCTCGGGCTCCCAGCATAAGAAAAACATAGACTTGCTTGAGCAGGTCCAGAGGAAAACCACAAAGATGATCAGGGGCTGGAGCACCTCCCATATGAGGACAGGCTGAGAGAGTTGGGGTTGTTTAGCCTACAGAAAAGAAAACTCTGGGGAGAGCTTATAGCAGCCTTCTGGTACTTAAAGGGGAACTACAGGAAAGATGAGGAGGTGTAATGATAGGACGAGGGGTAATGGCTTTAAACTGGAAGAGGGTAGGTTTAGATTAGATATTAGGAAGAAATTCTTCATTGTGAGGGTGGTGAGACACTGGCACAGGTTGCCCAGAGAAGTTGTGGATACCTCCTCCTTGGAAGTGTTCAAGGCCAAATTGGATGAGGCTTTGAGAAATCTGGTCTAGTGGAAGGTAGGGGGGTTGGAACTAGACAATGGCAGGGAGGTTGGAACTAGATGATCTTTAAGGTCCTTTCCAATGCATACCATTCTATGATTCTATGGTAATCCGAGGGGAAAAGGTTAGTGGCCTGCTACATCACTTAGACACTCACAAGTCTAGAGGGCTGGATGCGATCCACCTAAGGATACTGAGGAAGCCGTCAGAAGTACTCACCAAACCACTTTCCATCGTTTATTAGCAGTCCTTGATAACCAGGTCCCAGTGGGCTGGAGGTTAGCAAGTGTGACACTCATCTCCAAGAAGGGGCAGAAGGAGGATGTTGGAAACATCAGGCCTATAAATCTGACCTAGGTGCTGGGGAAGGCTATGGAGCAGATCATGTTGAGTACCATCATATGGCATGTAGAGGACAGCAAGGTGATTAGGCCTAGTCAGCATGGACTTATGAAAAGCAGGTCCTGGTTGACTAGCTGATGTCCTTCTATGACAAGACAACCTGATTAGTGGATGAGAGAAAGGCTGTAGATGTTGTCTACCTGGACTTTAGTAAAGCCTTTGACACTGTTTCCTACAGCTTTCTCCTGCAGAAACTCTGCTCATGGCTTGGACAGGCATACTCTTCAGTGGGTAAAAAACTGGTTGGATGCCCAGGCCCAAAGATTTGTAGTGAAAAAAATTACATCCGGTTGGAGATTTAGCACAAGTGGTGTTTAAGATGAAGTTAAATTCAAGTGGAGATTTAACACAAGTGGTGTTGCCCAGGTCTCAGTATTGCAGCTAGGTCTGCAATTTTTTGTCTATATTTTTTACTATATTTGTCTATATATTTGACTATATTTGTCTATATAGTCTGCAATAGGTCTATATTTTTTAATATCTTTATCAATGATCTGGACAAGGGGATCAAGTACACTGTCACTATGTTTGCAGATGACACCAAGTTGGGTGAGAGTGTTGATCTGCTTGAGGGTAGGAAGGCTCTGCAAAGAGAGCTGGACAGGCTGGATCAATGGGGTGAAACCAACTGTATGTGGTTTAACAAGGCCAAGTGCTGGATCCTGCACTTGGGTTACAACAGCCCCATGCAACTCTACAGGCTTGGGGAGGAGTGGCTGGAAAGCTGCCAAGCAGAAAAGGACCTGGGGGTGTTGGTCGACAGGCGGCTGAACATGAGCTATCAGTGTCCCCAGGTGACCAAGGAGGCCAAAGGCATCCTGGCCTGTATCAGAAACAGTGTGACCAGCAGGAGTAGGGAAGTGACTGTGCCCTGTACTCAACACTGGTGAGACCAGACTTCAAATACTGTGTTCGGTTTTAGGCTTCTCACTACAAGAAAGACATTGAGGTTCTGGAGCGTTTCCAAAGAAGAGCAATAAAGCTGGTGAAGGGTCTGGAACACAAGTCTTATGAGGAGCAGCTGAGAGAACTGGGCTGTATAATCTGCAGAAAAGAAGACTGAGGGGAGACCTTATTGCTCTCTACAGCTTCCTGAAAGCAGGTTGTAGTGAAGTGGTCTCTTCTCCCAAGTAACAAGTGACAGAACAAAAGGCAATGGCCTGAAGTTGCACCAGGAGACATTTAGACTGGAGATTAAGAAAAGCATTTCTTCACTGAAAGGGTTGTCAAACACTGCAACAGGCTGCCTAGGGAAGCGGTGGAGTCACCATCCCTGTAAGTATTTAAGAGACATGCAGATGTGGTGCTTAGGGACATGGCTTAGGGGTAGACTTGGTAGTACTAGGTTTATGGATAGATTCAATGATCTTAAGGGTCTTTTCCAACCTAAATTATCCTATGATTCTATGATCTCAGTCAAAGCCAGTAGCATTTCAACTGTCTTAGTGCTGAATCAGGACAGGTTACATTTATTAACTACATTGATAATTGCAAGTTAGGCCTTCACTTATACTACTTACAGCAAAGCCAGTTCAGTTGTTTTCCAATGGCCTGCTAAGCATTTGCCAGGAGGATTACTAGAAGGCACTTTCTCTCTGAAAAACTAACTACTGACAGTGGCTTGTGCTTAGGGGAATGCTAATGCACTCTTTTGTTTTGCCATTCCTCAGTCTCTCACTCATCAAAGAAAGATTAGGTATTTTATGTGGAAGGATATGGTTTTCTGAGTTGCATCAGGTCCTAAACTCTAGGTATCAGACAGAAATATTCTCACTGATTTTCACTGGTTTGATGTTAGGCCCTTAATTGGAAATAGAATCATGCGTATAGATTTGCAATCAGAAACCTACTGAAATAAAACTGTTTTCATCAGTTACATCTCCTCCCTGTCAAATAAGTAACTCTGAGAGTGACAAGAGCTATGGTTTGTCCAATCTCTCCACTGATAAGAACGTGTCATCCTCCTGTTCTTCACAGTTTTGTGAGCACTGTATGTCAACCTATTTCAGAGAAGCACAGTGGTTGGTTTTTTATTCAGATTTAAACCTAATGATTTAAACCTAACATCTGAATATTAAAAAAAACCTCAGTTCCACACTATATTTTTTCACCATTTTATTTAGAAGGCAGATTAACTGATTAATATAAATGTAAATGGCATTTCACTTCCCAAATTAACTGAATAAATATATATTGTTTTAGAAGTACAAGTTTTGATGAATTGTACTTTATCTGTATTGTAGAACAATGAAAATCCTTGAATTCTCTGTGAAGAAGCCTTACCAGATGTATTGGGTTTGTGTGGCTAGCTTTTGGCAGCTGGTAGAGTATAAGAGTGGTTTCGTGAGAAGCTGCCAGAAGCTTCCCCCATGTCCGACATAGCCAATGCCAGCAGCTCCATGACGGATCTTCCACTGGCCAAGACTGAGCCCATCAGTAATGATGGTAATGCCTCTGTGATAACATAATTAAGAAGGGGAAGAGAAAAAACTGCTCATTTTGCAGCTCAAGACAGAGGAGTGAAAAGATGTGAGAGAAACAGCTCTGCAGACACCAAGGTCAGTGAAGAAGGAGGGGGAGGAGATGCTCCAGGCACCGGGGCAGAGATTCCCCTGCAACTTGTGGTGAAGACCATGGTGAGGCAGGCTGTCCCCCTGCAGCCCATGGAGGTCCATCGTGGAGCAGATGACCACCTGTAGCCCATGGAGGACCCCACACCAGAGCAGGTGGATGCCTGAAGGAGGCTGTGACCCCATCGGAAGCCCATGCTTGAGCAGGTTTCCTGTCAGGACCTGTGGTCCCGTGGATGGAGGACCCCACGCTGGAGCAGGTTTTCTGGCAGGACTTGTGACCCCGTGGGGGACCCACGCTTGAGCAGCCTGTTCCTGAAGGACTGCACCCTATGGAAAGGACCCGGGCTGGAGCAGTTTATGAAGAACTGTCGTTCATGGGAAGGACTCACGTTGGAGAAGTTTGTGGAGAACTGTCTCCCATGAGGGGGACCCCAGGCTGGTTGCAAGGGAAGGAGTCCTCCCCCTGAGGAGGAAGGAGCATCAGAAACAACATGTGATGAACTGACCCCAACCCCTATTCCCTGTCCCCCTGTGCTGCTGTGAGGGAGGAGGTAGAAATCGGGAGTGAAACTAAGCACAGAAGAAGGGAGGGGTGGGGGAGGTGTTTTTAAGATTTGGTTTTATTTCTTGTTATCCTCCTCTGATTTGTTTGTTAATAAATTAAATGTATTTTCCCCAAGTCGAGTCTGTTTTACCTGTGCCAGTAACTGGTGAGTGATCTCTCTCTGTCCTTATCTTGACCCAGAAGCCTTTTGTTATATTTTTTCTCCTGTGTCCAGATGAGGAGGGCGAGTGATAGAACAGCTTTGGTGGGCATCTGGCATCTAGCCAGGGTAAACCCATCACGCCAGAATGACACACCATTTTAATATGCTGGCGAATTTTTGGAATTATTTGTAACAAAAGACAAATTATTTAATGGGCAAATGTTAAATGCAATTTATAAATTTCTGTACAAACATAAATCCTTAAAATTAATGTACCTTTTGCTAGTCAAGTATCTTATTAATTACATTAATTAATGTAATTAATTACAAGTATCTTGATTATATTGTAGTTCTATTCAAATGGAGAGTAAAGGCTATAGTTAAAGGTTTTTCTATACAACATCTTAAAAAACTGAAGAGCAAGGTCCTTAAAGAAAAAGTGAATATAGTTAAAGAATCCTGTATCAACCTTATCAGCCTAAGGACTTGCAGCTATTTTCCCATGGGTTTTTGAAAACCTTCTTTTCTGTCTATCTGCCTGAGGACTAACTGCAGCTTTTTTATATAACTGTACACTTACCTCCACAATCTTGTCTCTGATGTTCTATTTGAGACAAAGATGGCTGCCTGCCTATTCAATACATCTGGTATGGGATCAATACCCTCTCCCTTCTGTGACATAAATTATGATTTTGAACTTGGTCTGTTCCACATATATGTCCTTTTCTTGACTGTTTGGAAGCCTCCAATTTTTAAGAAAAAATCTATTAGCCTAATTAGTCACTTGACCAAACAGATTTAAAACTCCTGTTTTCTTAGGACATCACAAACCATGGGAAGACCTGATACATTTTCTGTAATCTAACAGAAGTGCCTGTCATTGTTGGGTTGGCCAATTGCTTTGTATCCAGTAACAAATGGAAGCAGTACAGTTGTGGTGATGTAATGAAACTTAAATAAATCATTCAGAGAAACTAGCATTCAGCGCCCCAGTCCAACAAAACAGTTCAGCACTTAAGTGAGAGCACCCTTTACTTATTTATGAGGACAGACATTTCTTTTGTCTTTAAAGCACATATTTTCTGTCATGTTTTGCTTGTCTGGAACAATAAGCATTAGTTCCTTGGAAGAAGAAATGCTGCAGTCCTTTTAGCTGGTTAAACCCTTGTACCCTTAAGTTTAAAAATAAAGTTTTTAGGAGTAGAACAAGTAGAAGTTGTGCAGGAATGTACAGTGACAAATCATGAGTTTACTTAGGTATTGTGAAGGACATAATTGCAAAAACATTTCCGAATTCTGCATAAGTCAACTTCTGTTTAATTAGTTTAAAATGCAGCATAGCTGTTACCAATGCAAGATTGTTTCTGGCCAGTGTAAAATAGCAATACTAGGTTTGTTCCCTTTAGAGTATTGGCAGGTGCCCAATTATTTGCTCCACAGTTACATAAAGACAGAATTACATGTTGCCTTTATTCAGAAGGACAAACAAAAGATTAAGCTTTTTTTACATTTTCCAATTTTCATGCATCAAAACATTAGTTTCAGTGTAGCTCAACTGCATTATTGATCCAAGCAGCAATCTAAAGAGCTGATTGGAAACATAACTCTCTCAAAATATATTTTAAAAATTCTCAAGTAAAAATTCCTTAGACAGAGTATGATAGCAGTAGCTTCAAGCAATTCAAGTCAATTTCAGACAGAATTGTGTAACAGAACACTTCACTTGTACTATTTGTGAGTTTATCCTTTGCTAGTACTTAATCACGCAAGTCTTTGTGTTTCTGGATGTCTCTTGCACATTCTTATGTAATGGAAAGATAAAGAATAAACTAGAATAAACTAGACAGTGGAGAGTTTTCCTTCAAATACCAGATAGGAAGTAAAATAGACCATCAGAAGAAAACCATTATTCCCACAGTAAGAGCTGAATGTCTTTAGAATTAGCCAAGAAAAAATGCTTGTGCATTCCATGGCCAACCATCCAGCCCCTGCAACCACAGCAACTCTGAAAGCCAGAACCTAAAAACAGCCAGGTGGGCCAAAGCTAAGACACTGCTTCTTTGAAAGACAAGCAAGGTCAAGAGAAGGGTGTCTGCTCAGAGTCTTTGACAAATTCCCCTTAATTGTCCAGACCAATTGTATTTGGTCATTAACACCAGTCTCACACAGGACGAGATACATTACTGCAATGTTCTGGCACTTCAACCTCCAAAGCAAAACTTTGGTATTTGACTGGGAAAAAGTATTTGATTGAGAGAAAGACTCAGCCAGCACTGAAGGAGATCTTTTGTTCTTCCCTTCAGCTGTAAGATACATTTTTTTAGTGTATCCAAGAAACCAGGTGGTAGGGAGGCAGGCAATTTATTTCATACAGTCACTCTGGGGTAGCAATGCATCTGTGACATATCTGCTCTCCCAGAGTGTCAGGGCTGGGCTGAGGAGGCTGTGGTTGCCCCAAGACTCAAACAGGCAACTCTCACAGTGGAAGGAAATGTCTTTTACAGCAGAATGACACTATGAAAAGCCAACAGCAACAACGCTACCAGTCCAAGTATTGATATTGATCTACATGAGGGACAGTGACAAAGTCATTTAGACTGGACTAAGCCTGTCCTCTTTTCTAAGTTCTCCTTGGTTCACCTTTGCAGAAGACTTTTCAAAGTTCAGTGTACAAATGCACTGGCTACTGAGATGTCTGCCTGAACAGCTCCCCTGACCTGAGAATCTGTCTTAGCCCTGGAAATACAAAAGCCAAACTAGGTAGCAAGAGTTCAAATATAGGCAACATGGCACTTTACCAGTAAAAAAGCAATGAAATAGGTGAAGAATATAGGGGCCATCTGCAATCATGGGATAAAAAATGATCAGGGTTTTTTTGCTGTTTTTTTTTTTTTTTTTGTCCAGGAATCAGCCAAGTAACCCTGTTAATATTCAGACACTGCTGAGTCCCTACAACAAGGCACTGCTTGAAGGGGTGTGTATGGACTGCGATGGCCACCCACCACTGTGCTACACAGGCTATACAATGCACACATGTGAAAATCTTTCTCTTGAACTTTCCTTCCCTCCTCATGCACCTGTGTATCTGCACATTCTGTCTGTAGGTTCTGACAACTTAACTATCACCTCACAAGCACTATTGAAAATGAGCTGTCCATAACCAAAGCTTTTCTTAGCTCCATAATGCATAGAAACTTGGAAACGTGTGGAGGGGGCACACTTTCTGCTTTCACACTACTACTTTCCCCAAACTGCCTCATCATATCAAGTGACCCCAGCAAATTCACTTGACTCATACAGATACTTTCAAATTTGGATACAGACACCAGCCAACACCTCTTTGTGTCACAAGAATACAGCCAAATGGTCCTAGAGTAATCTGAGGTGTAACTACACACACAGCTGACAAGCTGCAAGCAGGACAGGAAAACTGAACATGGATGCAGTTCCAGACTACACAAGCAAGCTGCCCCATGGGAAATTTACAAATATCCAGTGTTTTTTACAAAAAGGTAGTAAAAGCATCTTATAATACTGGAGCCAAAATATCTCTCTGGCTGTCCTTTCAGGCAGCTATTGAAATATAAATAATATTTTTTAAAGTGCAAAAAAAACCAGCTAGTCTATTAGGAGAGGAAAACAAAAGTGCTGCTTGCCCCAGTATGTCAAATCTAGTAAAAGCTCTTTGAAAGAAGATACAAAATAACAACAACAACAACAACAACAACTACAACAACAAAGCCTCCCAGGAATTTTCCCTAAATACTGCTATATATTTTTGCTTTCAAATGAGAGCGTATAGAAAACACAGATATACTGAGATCATATGTCTCATTGTGGACTTTTGTTTGCTGAAGAGATTGAAACTTAGTGGGGGAAAAAATGGGGAGCAGAAAGTTTGAAAACAGTTACATTAGATTATCATGAAGGATTTATTTTTGGAGTGTTATTCATAAAGTCTTCTAGGACATTTACTTTCTGGCTATCACAGGAAGCACGGGATGCCAGGGATTGCTAAACAGTCTCTTTGCATTGTGTAGTCCTGACTTTTTATTTTGTACTTGCTCACAGTTTACCAGTGGAACTTGGACTATTCAGCAGTCTTTACCATGCTGGTGAAATACAGATTTCTAATAGTCCTCAAATTACATCTGCGTTTAAAGTTACACACTTTATGCATTTGTTTACTGACTTTTCCCACCACCACCAGGATTTTCCCTCACCTTAATTACATCCAGGTTCTGATACTGATCCTCAGCAAAAATGAGCATCAGCAGAAGAGGTATTCCTCATGTAAAACACTACATGGTGAGAGATGGTGGCAGGGTCTGGCAATAACTACATAATTACCTGTAGAACTGTATTTTGGCAAGCACACAGCAGAATGCCAGCTGTTCCAAAACAATGGGAAGCAGAACTCTACACTTTTAGTGACACATCTGTTCTATAATTCCCTTCTTGGGAGGCAATAGCTTTGTAGAAAAAAATTCCAGTAAAAACTGGTTTCTAGTTTTAACAGTGTTTCTTCACAACTCATGAACTTAACAAACCTGACATTACCAAACTTCCAGGGTCTGTACACAGCCCGAAGGCTTGAGAAATGCAGCTATTTTACCCATTCAAATGACTGGTTAACTCTGAAACCTAATGATAGTGATTTCCAATATTTATGCTAATTCCTGTCTCTCTCTCCACCCCCCCCCCCCGCCTTTCCCCAATATCAAGGTAACAGATTTCCCCTGAAAACATCAGCCAACCCCTCTAGTCACAAGGAAATAAAATCTCACCCTTGTGTATGGCTTTCCCATTCCTCTAGCTTTGGGAAATGATATATTTTGAAAACCAAAATCTAGAGTTAATCTAAAACAGAAAAACTTGAAGATAATTTTATACTAATTTCATAAAGACTTCTGTTAAAACCACATCATCTTAATTTCACACATTTTTCCGTCAGTTGTGACAAATAAGTCACGTGCTACAAGAATCACAATCATGGCCACAGAACTGAGGTCCAGCCCATGTCAGACTCTGCAGAAGGTTTCACTGCTTCAAATTTCAATGGCAAATGTCTAAATCTTTTATTGGAGAACCCATCTGTAAGAGTTTTTTCACACATTTAATGTTCTTCAGGACAGAAGGTCCAGTAGTAAAAATGAAGAAATTTCTTTCTTTCCCATTAATAACCCATCTTTTGTAAGTTAATGTCTGGAGGCCTGAAAATGTGGTGTGCTGCTACTGTCTTGACTAGATTTAATCCTGATGAATGAGGATGTAAAAGTAGAATTAGGTTATGTGCTTAAGACCATATCAAATCCAAATCAATTATAGTATTTATCTAATAGGAAGTGCTAAATGCCAATGCAACAATACTTATCAGCCTTTCAGTGTGTGTTATGAATTTTTGTCATATCATATATTACACCGCATTTAATCTTCTGCCCCAAGCAGTTTTTCTTGTGAGAATGTTAATAGATAATTCATCTCCTTGTAGCTTAGTTGCTCCTCCAACAGACCCAGTTTAGCCTCAATTTATCACTGAAATTGTGTCTAAAGCAGTTTATTTCTGGTACTGTCCTCAGATTTCAAGGCTCATTATTTTTATTCCATGCAATGCTAAGCCACATAATTCTGTGCTCAAGTGGACAGACAATCAACTCCAGTGATGAAACTTTTTTGATACTAGGCTTCAAAGAAGCTATGAAATACACATTCGCATGATATGGCTCTTCCTGATGAGATATTCAATATTTGAGGGTAACTAGATGTACAGGAGACAAGCTTCAGTTATTTTTTGGTCTGATCCTATTTGAACATAAAAAGATTACAATATTTTTTGGCTTCTTTTTCACTAGAGTGAGTTTTAAGTTGTTGATGAGCAAAATGCCAACATTTACTGGTACAAATTCCTTAATTTCTGAAAAAACATTATTTCCTTGTACAGATGACCTAAATTATATTTTACTTTTAAACTTATTTGAATAATTAGCACATGGAAATAGAATCACACCTACAGCTTGATTATATTAATGCTGACATTTGCTAAAAAAGTACAAAGCCTTTTACTCTATTTTTATTAATTTTAAGGTTTTCGAAAGGAGGGAGGAGATTCCTGATCCTGACTAAGATATAAAAAAAGGTAGAATTTACTTAGTGCCAGTTCAACTGAAATTTTCACAGAGCAATTAAAAAAAAAAAAAGCAAATATTTTACAAAAAGAACAAAAGGTGCAGCATTGTTTTAGAATAGGTATTTATCATATTTTACAGAAAAAAACCCCAATCCTTACTAAAAGAAATATTAGTTGCAATAGGATCAGTAGCAGAAATGCCCCAATTTCAAGAGATTCAACATGTTATCAAAAAAACCCCAACCCAAAATAGAAGAACCTTTTCAGATTTACCACAACAGTAGCAAAAATCAGCTTGAATACACATCTTTCTTATAGCTTTGTCTGTTAACTTTTAGAGAATCATTTTCTGCTGCACATTTAAATATTAAATTCTAACAATATTACAGTGTTATGAGGTTTACAGCATTAGGTGGACTTTGCAGAATGCAGCTAGCTCTTATTTCCTTATATGGGCATGCCTCACCTGCTTGGTACTTTTGTTGGATAAATGAAGTCAGCAGGGCCTGTCAATGTACTTTTAAAATTCCCATCTCTTTTCCTGAAAGATTGACCTGAATGTTCATTCTTTCTTATTTCTATCCAGTCACCTTTCAGATTTTTTTTTTTTTATGTGATGCAGACTTCAGTCAGCAGAAGAGTCAGTAAAGTGCTCAATAGTTCTGAAATTCAAATATTTTTTTGATTAAAGGAAGCATTTTAATACTGAGAACATATACTCAACAATTCTGGCCATACAATGTAAGGTGTTAAGTTACATCCAAATTTCCTATTTGTTGATTTTTGTACAACTCAGTAAATTGACTGAAAAGTAAGTCTACATATGCATTTAATTCAGACCACATTCATCTCTCCCTCTTGACTACAGCAATTTTTAATTTTCACATTTTTTTTAGCATGTAATTCAGCAATTCATGTTTCCTTTTCCCATATAACTGTGCAGGAAAACACTACAGTCAGAGAAAGGCATTGGCAGAGGTTAGTCAGAGCCTGCTATGTGACAGAACAAGTGTTTGTAAAACTCATTACTTCGAAAGTCACAGACGGGCAGGACAGAGGGCACCACAGAGGTGCCAGGAAGAACGTGATAGCCTTCTGCCTTCAAAAATGCACAGGTGAGTTGATGGTGCTGGTGGTGCCCTAAACCCCTTAGCTGAGCCTTGCTTCAGGAATAGCTGCACGCAGACTTTGGGCTAGCAGCTTGTTTGATGTCATCCACATTTGCATGAGCCATAAGGATCCAAGAAGTGCTTTTAGGCAGCATCTAGGAGATGGGACATCTGAACACTGGTTATCATGGGAATGTTGCTTCGGGGTGCCATCCTCCTGTTCCTGCCACCAGCTTGGCCTCAGCTGCGTAGAGGGTCTGTCCCCGGAGCAGTGCTAGGCAGCCCAAAAGTGTATTTAGCTGACTGCCATCAAGTTCAATATGGTCAACTGATGGTGCAAATTTGTTTCCACCAAAATGAGCTGCAGCTTTCTTGTAACATCCCTAGGGAGACACGCAGTGCATATTGAGTGATTTCATAGCTGGAGCCGCTCGGTCTGCTCCTGGCATGCTGCAGTTTCAACACACAGGTGTGTGAAACTGTTGGACTGGCATCTCTGTCACAGAGTACCAAGTCCTGTTTTCTGCCAATGGCTGTTTATTTCCTCTGGCTTTCTGAACTGTCTAGAAACTGCGGAGCTGTATGCAAATCATTGCAGATCCCTGCTTGGACACCCACAGTCAGTCATTCCTGATGTGGCATTGTAAAGGACATTTGACAAATAATCTGTATTTTTTGCTGGAATACTCACAAATTCCATGTCTTGAGCTCTAGCTACTCTGAATCCTGTCAGTAAGACTAGTAAGTTCGAAACTTTACAGCACAGTTCAGCTCCAATTGTAATACACATAAGTTGAGAAAACACATTTATCTTCTATGTTTAAGAGGTTATCTGCCCAAAGAATATCCCCAGTTTACTTAAACAAAGTTGAAACAGTGTACTGCTCATATGAATAATTAACAATGTTAGCAACTACAATAAACCAAACTGTTGTTAAAATTATTCTTCCTGGCACTTGCGAGCTTTTTGGGACATGGTGCTGCTAGCTGCATTTCATAGCTAAATCAGTCCTAAAGTGTACAAAACCTTTTGCCAATGTTTTACAATGAAAAGAACCATCCTGTGATATCACATTACTATATGTTACTAGGAAAGTGAGGCAAAAGTAAGTCTGTTTTGTTAAGTTAGAATTCACAATGCTTTAACTTTATTTTCTGTGTTATGAGAAAGAACATGTATAAAGTATGCTACTTCACAAAGATTTTTGTTTGCAATTGTTCTTAAATTTGTTTTTCTTTTTGCTATAGCTTGCACCTGGATGCAATAAGAAAACTGTTGCTTTAAAGAGTTTTAAATTTAACTTCAGATAATTTATTTATTTATTTATTTTTATAGACACATTTTTATTTGCACTTATAATGAAAGCACAAAAATTGTCTTATTTAAACAAATGCCAAAGGACTGCATGTTGGCAATGGGTCTGAGTAGAGGTTATGCTATATCTTGTTAGAAAGTGTACTTATTTTTTATTTAGCTTGTGATGTAGCTTTTTAACTTTTAAAAGCAACTCCTGTTGATGATTTCACACCTCTTAACTTTTTCTAGTAAAAGCTACTTTGGAATGCGAAGATTTGTAATAAATTGGAAGCTATAGTGACCCAACACAAAATTTGATAGCTTCGAAACTCAGTCAGCAAGTAGTAATATCTGGTGTAGTTTACTACTTCCATTGCTTCTAGTTTATATTTTAAATTGTGATGGAAAACACTTAAAATATTACACTTATTCCCTACAGCTTTTACAAGTCAAAGAGTTTGTACTTTTTTTTTCCCTATCCCCTATAATTTTGTGATTTTCATTTTATTCCTCTTGCGTGTTCAAGATAGTAGACCTCTGCCAGCACTCAGCCTTATTCCATACAGATACACAAAAAAGTGCCCAAAACATTATCAAAATGACTGGTTGCAACCTAGTTTAACTTAATCATTTTAATGCAAAACCCTCTTTGCTGAGTTTTATTTTCTGTTGGAACTTCAATTTTAGAAAAATTAGAAGTGGAGCAATGGCATTCATTGTCTATTTGCTGACTGACAGGGTCTGACCACATTTATGTCAGCAGTCATTTAAAAGCCTAATTCTGCTGCTGTGTTTGTTTTCATCAATTATAATAGGGTTTTTCTACATGGACATCCCCCAGAAATGAGTGAAGTTAATGCTTTATTTCACCAGAGGTTAATCCCACTGGAAGGCATTTATTGAGTCCCTGTGTAGATGCTTTAAATTGGAAGTTACATGGCTTTAGTTCAGTAGAGCTGAAATCTCCCAGGGATTAGGCTATAGTGACAGTTGCTTTCCTTCTGAATGAAAGAATCCACATGGAGCATTAATAGGCTATAACTTATGCATATTGACTTCACCCCTTTGGCTAATTTGTCCTACCTCCTCAAACAAAGTAGTCATCAACGTATTACAAATTATACTTCAGTACCAACATTATTAGTCTGGTAACTGACTGCTTCTCATTTGGAGTCAGCATCCTAATAGCAAGTATCAGGGAGAAAAAGAACACAGAAGCCTGCTACAGAAGTGGTGTATGTGTCATGAAAGTGGGATATTTGACTCCTCATATATACCATGGAGTCTGAATTACCTGGTGGCTTGTGATAGACTATGAAAATTATAGATAAGCAGGGTGGGAAATTATCACCACCTGTTTCTTGTAATAGTTTTAAACCATAGCTTCTATCTGTATGTCGCAACCAGGTAAAATTGTGCACAGGGATCATTCTGAACCACTGAAAAAAAGTAGTTTGTGAAATGGGGAAAAAAAGACAACATTAAATAATTTATCCTAGAACAGACACACATGCATTATAATTCATCGGTAAGGAAGGTAACAGGAATATTCATGTAGATTATTACATCATATTCTAAAAAAAAAAATGCATCCCTTTTTTTTATTTCCAGTGCTTGCTTTGACATTTGGAACCTGTGTACTGTCTAACCTTATTAACTTTACAGGAGTTTAAGCACATCTACAGCCCATAATGTAGCAAGGAAACCAAACATGATGGGAAGTGATCCCCATCATCATTGCCAAATTCTGTTTTCACAACAGAAATTCTGGGATCTATCACCTTCATCATAATACTACTCTCTTAGCAAAATCATGAGAAAATTTCTGCATTTGCTTGAGGAATGTAACCTTTCAGAATGTGTCCTGCTTTTGAACTTGAAAAGTTAGTTTTAGCAGCTAAGGAAGAGTCTGAAACAGTGTCCCTGACCACACGTTCTCAGATGTACATCCCACTGGAACCACCATGTAGCCCTGCCTTGCCAGTGCAAGCTGACCCACAGGAAATACTGTGTCCTTTGCATGGACCAGGCTGCGTCACATCAGGCACTTGGTTAAAAACAGTCCAACTGGAAAGGCAAGCGCCATCCCTGAAGCCTAGTTGATACCATTTATGTTTATTCATCTGAAACAACAACATCTGTTTTTAGGAAACAGAAATGCTCCTAACACCACAGAAAGGGATTTCAGCTAAGGAACCATGCTGGTTTTGAAGTATTATTCTCTTTTAGTTTCATTCTAGTCTACACTGAAGTCTACATACTCACTCTGTGAGCTATGCTGAGAATTTACTGTTTGGAGCAATTAAAGAAAAATCCGTGAGCCTTAAAAACATACCAGACCACCTATGACCTGTTGCAAGGTGCTAGTCTCAGGAAATTATTGTCCCCTTCCTCCAAGTTTATGTTAATGCAGCAGGTGAAAACACCATAGCAGAAACCATTGGCTCAGCTGCTGCTACTGAGTTCATCTCCTTCTGGTACTCCAAAGGCAAAGAAAGTTTTGTCTAAATGTCTCAATGCAAATCATATATAATTTCGTTCAGAATGTGTCCTCATTATGGGGAATACCTCCTTCTTTATTTGGAGGAAATGCTTGCTTACTGTGTAAGGAACACATATGTTTTAAGGCTTATTGGCCAAAATATTATTTCCTATTTAGTAACTGCAGAGTGCTGCATTTTTTTCTGCTGTAAGCATGAAAGTCACTAAGCAACAGTTAACACTTATATATGGTTTCCAGCCATCACAGGCAAGGGTAGGTACCTATCTACTGCTAATGACCACTGACTTCTAGCTATTAGTTTCCTTTTGACATAATTACACAGTCTTTAAAAAAAATAAAAATGAACAAACAGGAAAATAGTAGTCAAAAGAGGATGTCATTGTTAGGTGTAATTATTTGTGGCTTTAAATGAGCTGCTGATGGGAATAAAACTCCAGTGGATTAAAATTGAGCCACAATACAAAAGAGATATACAAGAATAACTTAAATTCCCTTAAGAGAACACATCAGATTAAAATAATAATAACAAAACAACAATACTTGAATTGTCCAAATTGTGGGAATGTCTACAGGGCAAATTTAGACCAGGATCCAATTGTTCTAGGCAGCGTACAGACGCAAATGCAAGTCTTTGTTCCAGAGAATTTGAGATTACGTATGAGAGAACAATACAGGTGGAAAGATACATAACCTCTTATTCCTGTTAGAAATTACAAAGTTTGGGCCTAGAGAAATCCATGGCATGTGATCATTGCTATGGGTTCTCTGCCAGAGTTAGAGGCTAAAACTAAATTCCCACTTCTCCATTGCCTTGACTGGGAGAGATTTCACACCTCTTGCACTTATAGCACTTTTCATGCCAATTCTTGAATTCTTCAGTTTCTTCTTGCTTTGAAAGACAGTTCTTTACTCAGATATTTATTTCATTGGCTCACTAACAGTAGAATACACCAGGTGTCTGCGCAGTGGGTTACCAATAGTCACCCAAAACAGACCTCTAATTAACCATCTGAACACCCTCAGGCCAGCACCATATTTCTGCAATGCACACACACTTGTACACACTTACATAAAATCAGATGTCCTTGATGAAGATTTTAAAGGCAAGTTGAGAGAAGTTAGTGAGAGATTTCAACATAACTCCGTTTCAGCCTGCTCACCAGTTTCACATCTCCTCTCAGCATCAGTGGTCTATATCTCCACATCAAATCTAGCCTCACACAAACCACCTGGCTTTGTCACAGAAAAGCCAGAGTGAAATAACTGCATTTTCTAAACTTAAACCTCCTCAGAAGAGCCTTAATTTTCAAGATACCCCACTTACTATTAAAGGACCTCAGAAACAGGGCAGCTTAGAAACAACACACAGCTCTTGAAAAAAGCAATGAAGGCAGCAGAGTAGGAAGGCTGCTTCTCATCACAAGGCAGGATGGCATCCCTACATACTCTTCCTGGTCAGTGGCTGGGGGTGAGGCTGTACCCTGGCAAATATGTCGCTCTTTATCAGGAAAGGGCAGATGGACAGTTTTTTCTCCCAAGGGGGGGTTTTCTCTTGCAGTCTAAGAGGGTTTGAAGGCCCTCAGTCTTTAACCAAGAACCTGCCTGGGATAGGACACAATAGTGAGAGTCTGGCCTGAGCACCAGAAGTGACTGTCATGGGCAGGTAGTACTGAGTTTGCTCGCACAAAACAGAATAGGTACTGACAGCTAGAGGCAGCAGCAAAGAGGCAGTAGTAAGAGGAGTGCATAAAACTTTCCAAGGAGTAGTAAGTGATCTTTGAGGGAACTTGGTTGTCCTTAAGGTCATGTGTCACTAGACAGCTGTGGTGATCTAGTTCCCTAGGTCATCTTTCAAGTTCACAGTAGGAAGAAAAAAGAGGCTCTAGAAATCTAGCAGTTAAGGACAGTTATACAAAATGACAAGGGATTCAGAGGATTTCCCTTTAGTTTCTCCTCTGCAAGAAGTCTAGTGATGCTGGAAATAAAAAATGGATCTGGGAAAAATGTTTCTTTTGGACTCTCAAACCTTCACCCCGTACTCATGCAGGGTGAGGGAGAAGCAATATTTGTGTTGATACAACCTTTAGTTACACATGATAAGATCCTGAAAGCTCAGCTTCAGTATTGAGTCTTGTAGTGAATAAATTCAGTGTATCTACAACCTCCTACATTGACAACTATTAAAGTGAGACTAGGGATGGTGCTGTAATCTAGACATTTTCAGAGTATTTCAATATCAAACAGAGATAAAAGACCTGAAAAGAAAGCCAAATCAGATTAGAAACAGCAGAGTGACATTGCAAAAAAATCATTGTGGAAAAAGAAGTCCATGCAAGGTTTTCTGAGCTTTTAAGCTTTTTTCTTCTTCCTTTTATTTTGTTGTTCTCATTCCAGATTATTATTCATTCAACTTAGTTTGCTTCTGGTTCACTTAGTTTTGACATATGACTAAACAAAATTGCCAAGGGCACATACATGATGGATGATACAATGATAGCAGACTTATTTTCATTCCAATTCTAAATTCTTCTAAATAGGACATTTTTCTTTTTAACTTCAACCTACTGCATGCATGAAAGCAGAGTTCACTTGATGTGACTCTGGGGGAAGAAAAAAGACGAGAAAGCTGGATTGCAGTTTTGCAGCCATATTAACTTTATTTGGATTTTCCTTCTCTAGGGGTCATCACCCCTCACAATATTGCAAAGAGGCACTGGTAAGTGCTTTTACCTTCTGATGTGTTTCATGGCATTTTTCATGAGCTTCTTTCTCTGTCCTAGTCAGGAAGCAAATAAACCATAGCAGAAACTTCACAGACTTGAATTTGCAGTTTCAATGGAGAGCAGAGTACTGGAAATAAGTGGCAGAAAGAGAACAGGGAGTGCAGCTCAGCAGGACCAGCTGTTATTAGTGAATGTGAAGGAAAGGCTGAAGAAACAAAGCCCTGATACTCATACCATACAGCTGCTAGAGAATCTTTGGTGGTTCCTTCATGTGTGTGTGTGTGTGTGTGGGTGCGCAACCTGTTCCTGAGGCTGGTGGCACAGCTGCTACAAAAGGAAAGGAAGGAAAATCTTGCCAAATACAACATTGGGAATGAAATAGACCAATTGTATCTTTTCCTTTATTTCAGTGACCTCCCCTTACCAGGTCATGAAGAAGATACAGTTTCTCTGCTGGTCCCTTGATTTTTCCTAATAACGTCCTCCTGCCTTAACACTAGTAATGACAGAGAAACTAATCCTCGGGGTTTCTGAAGAAGCTTCTTAGTTCTGTGCTCTTGTGACTGCAAAGAAAGGAATGAACATTTCCTTGAATGCAACAACAACAACAAAAAGTCTAGAGAACTCAAAAAGGGATAATTTGTTGCAAACCTCTTGCAAATGAAACTGTTCAAGGCAGACCTCTGATTTTTGTAGTGACCCATAATGTTTAGGAGCATGATATTGGAACTCTGCTTGAACTTTTTGTTTTTCAAAGCAAGGCCTGACTAACACAAAACTGAAAATGTTTACTGTAACATCTCATTTTTCATATCAGTGTTTGAGAGATATGCTTGAAATCCTATTAACTCCTCTGAAAGATGAAACTGATGTGAGTCATGATTCTTTTGTCATCCCTGAAAAAAGAGCAAAATCATGTGATATCTGTAGATCTTGAATTGTTACTGATCACTGCATCATTGGTAGCAGAGATTTAAAAACCCAATATCTATTGCCTGAGCTACAGTTAGATATAACTATGAAAAGTACATTAACCCTTGCAAGTCATGCAGCCACAAGAAATGGTAAACTCCTTCAAATACATTTCTAAGTTCTCTGATATCAGTGGATCTGAAGCTTCTTACAGGTTTGACAACTTATTTTGCAACTACTGCTTTATTGTGCTCCTCTTTGCCCCTTTTCTTCTGTATCTTCCTTCCTAGTGCCTGAAGGCTGACTCCCTAGCCCTCTACTGCTATTTCTTTTCTTTTTTTCTTGCCTTTACTGTAGTCTTTTTGTTTTCCTCATCCCTTGTGCTGATGGCATTGGTGTGAACCAGGCTGGTAATTGTTATTGGCTTGGGCCCTTCATCGTACCCCATCCCTAAATTTGGTATAAATCACTGGTGATGTTCCTCTTTCATCAGAGACTAGTGCAGGACAAGGCATTGTTTCCTTTAAACTAGGACTTTGACTGCCTAGTTTACCAAAGTCACATCATTTTATTGTTGAGCTGAGATCAGAGAGATGTTAGGGGAAAGGCAAATTGACGAATTTGAACTGTATCTGAATCTTCAATCTTCAGGAACAGATTTAGGCTGGGATTATTTTTTTTTTTTTTTGTTTAATTGCTAGTCAAAGTTTTTGTTATTCTGGGAGGAGAGGATAAATAAAAATTTGCTTTCATTCCAAGATTCTAGATTTAAGAAATTTGAGCTATTTTTCAGCATATAATTATTAATCTTTGACACAGATGCTAATGACCACTTAGAAATGCATACTAGTATGGGGGAAAATCTACTTTCTATGCATCCAAGTCTGGAATGTTTAGTCAAGATAAGACCATGACTGGAAAAATGGACATGAAGCTAAAACAATAGATTGCAGGAATGCTTGATTTTTGACTAGTAAATGGCATAGAGCAGGCCTTTACTATTCAGGGTAAAGTATCAAAAGAGTAATTTATGGTTTTGTTTTGTTTTGTTTTGTTTTCCCCAAATTACATATAAAACAATAGTAATATAATAGCAGAGGTAAATTTAAATGCTATTTAGGGATATTCAAACCTCCAACTTGAAAAAACCCCAATTTTTATAATGGTCTTAATTCCTCTATTTCCCATGTAGCTCGTAAATGAGACTGTATGATAATGCTCCAATTTCCAAACGTATGCAGGCTGCAAAATGTATTTGTTGAGCAGGAATAAGAAGCAGTTTCAAGAGGGACTGGCACTTCTAGAGTGTTTTTTTCATGCAGTCCTCATTTCTTCACAGCAGCAGTTAAATTCTTCCAAGCTTCAGACTGAAAACCACAGCCTTTGGGGAAATCTTTCACATACGGTTTCTAAAGCAGCCCAAGCCATCAGTTCCTGTAGTGCTGCACAGTGTTGTCTTGATTAACCCCTTACAGATATTTCAGGATAACTGTGTAAACTAAAAGGCAGGGGTGGAATGTAGCCAGATAATCCAGTCTTATCTCAGTAGATCAATTCTAAAAAACAGAGGCTAAGGTTAAAACATGCAGTACAGTGTTAAAGATATCCAAGCTAGCTCTAAATGCACACTAAACACCATAAAGAAAGATAGTAGTTTGTATCCAAGAAGTGGTGCAAATTTTTTATTGTGCAGTGTAAACATGCCTTGAATTCCACAGAAGAAATATTGCTCTTTGAAAATATTTTCTTGCTTTAGCCGCGACAACATGACTTCTTCCTCACTTCTCTTGGACCTAATTAATTTCTCACTGTATCTACTCAAGAAAGATCCTTTGCCTGGCTCGTGCAGGAGGTCTAGACTGGATCTTTCCTTGTAGTCTCTTAAAACCCATTTCTTTCCTGAGCAGAAAAGAAAGGTATCCTTCAAAGCTGGTATTTACTCCAGCTCTATATTTCTTTGACTGTTTTAATGGGTATGTCTGACATATTGCAAAGATGAATAAAGATCTTTTCTGTAATTTCTTTTGTTAGCTATAAAACCTCCTAGATAAATTTGCTGCTATTGATAGAATAAATTGTGCCCACTACATTTTAACTTTAAAAATTTAGTCCAGGGCTTTGTTAGGCCAAAAAGCATAACCAAAATTTGGAAAAAATACATTTTGAAAGCAAAGTTTGACAAGAAGCTCTAAAGCATCAGGATTGCTACGGCATTTTGGTAATAGAGCACTTGTATTTTAGAGACAGGTACTGCTTATTTAACTTCTTTATCTGTGACTAAAGCCCTTTTCTGATATTGTATTTCTGACCTGGCAAGAAATTTTGATTGAGGAATAGATTTCAGTGGGGTCCCAGGCAAACTCAACATGACCACAAATTCTGATTCTCAAAATAGATATCCAAAACTAGGCCATGATGACTCACTGTCATAATCTGCAGTCAGGATCCTTATATATTATTTAACATTTTTATATAGTAGTACAGTGTTTGTAGCTTAAACTACAGATTTGACATCTTGTCTCAAGTCAATTTTATGACTCAAAAATTTCCTGAACAACTGGGGACCTGCTTGTAGCTGAAGACTGAACTGCGTAAATTCCAGAAGTCTCTCCCACCTTACAATATTCTGTTTTATGGTATTCTCATTATACATCAATGAATCATTCAACAGTAATGCATAATATTATCTTCTGTCATATTTTTGTTTCCACTAAGAACAATCAGAAAATTCAGACCAAGGTACTCAGGGTACCAAGGTACCTCAGTTCCTGAAAATCTTCAAGAGCAGCCAGTCTACCATCCCTCTTGGAAACCTGCTTCAAACAATTATACTTAGAGTGTATTTTTTCCATATATCCACTTGGGATCTTCCTAATTTTAATTTATTTTCACTGTCTCTCTTCCTCCCTGTGGGAACCTCTGTGAAGATCCCATCCCTGTCCCCTCGTTTCCCACTCCATAGGAACTAGGTTGCTGTTAGGTGTTCTGAAGCTGTCTCTGCTCCAAGCTGATCCAGTCCTGGCCACACAGCCTCTCCTTACAGGGAGAGTGCTCCAGCCCCATGGCCCGGTCCCTGCCCCTGGGTTCCTCTGGATTATAACATCTTTCCCCAAATGAGAGACTGAATACTGAATTTGATAACCAGGTAGAGTCTAGCAAATGCCGATCAATGGAGTTTAATCTCTTTCCTCACTCTCCATCTTGTGTTCCTGTTCTTACAGCCCAAGATAATAATCTTAATTAGTCTGTAAACAATGCTGGTTTGCATTTTCTCACCTCCAGAGCTGCAGAGCTGGTCCCTGGCTGGTGAGCCTCTAGTCTGTATTATTCCAGGAAGCTAATCCATCTCAGGTGCATGGTTTTGCATTTGTCCTTGAATTTCATGGGCTCCCTGTTGGCCTGTTCCTCCTTGCCTGCCAAGTCCCTGTGGATGGCAGCTCTGCCCTCCAGTGTATTGACTGGTTCCCCGAGGTTGGGGTCATACATGAACTTGGTGAGTCTGTACTCTGGTAGCTCATTCACATTAATTAAAGTTTTTAAACAATGTATATTCCAGGAGGGACCTGAGGAACCTCTCCTATGACTACCTTCCAGGTAAAATATGAAACAGTAAGTGCTACTATGATCTGACTAATTTTGACTCTTTGTCCACACATCTTCAACATAACATCCCAAACTGATACAAATAAAGTATATTCACCAGTTTCATTCACAAACCCAGCCATTTTATCATGGGATCAAGTGTTATACACCCTTGGTATATCCATGCTGACTGTTTCTCATCACCTTCTTGTTCTTAATATGCCCAGAAATATGTTCCAAGAGGACTTGCTTCATGATTTTCCCATGCATCCAAGTGAGGCTGACTGGTCTGCACTTCCCCACATGCTATTTTTGGACTTTTTTGAACATGGATGGGACATTTCCCTTTCTCTAGTTGTTGCAGATTGCCTGCAATCTCCATGACCTTTAAGAATATGACAGTGAGTGCAGCCTTGCAAGGACTTTGTCCAGATCTCTGTGCACCCTCAGATATAGCCCATCACATCCTGTGAGTTTTCTCAAGTGATTCTTAAGCAGGATCTCCTCCATTACTGGTAATTCTTCTTGAACCTTGCCTCTAGAAAAATGGCCTGGGAGACCTAGCTAATGAAAGGAAAATGATTAAAGGAGTTGTGTGCTGTTTGTAGGCAGAAGAAAATAAAATTGTACCAAAGTGTCTATCTTTAAACAGTAAATAAGAGAATTGCCAACAATGATCTTTAGAGCATCGGTGAATGCAAACTAATGTATCATAGTGAGTCCTCATTCTCTTACATGTCATGTAATTTGCAATCATGTGCATGGTTTCTGCATGGGGGGAAAAATTCCACTATTTCATCACCAATAATAAAAGTATGATTTTTAGGATATATGTGGCTATTTGAAGCATAGATTTTCCACAGTGCAGTAATTACAGGATATTAGGTAATTTTTTCTAATTTACAAATTTGCCATAAAGTAATATCACCTTGAATTCATAATTAGGGCATATTACGCTGAATGGGTAAAAGGAATAAAAGGTTCAGCAAAAGGAACATAGAATTTCAGGACAATTTGGAAACTGAAGACCTCCTTAAAAAATAGTGGCAGAAAACACCATATATTGGATATACAGAATCCCACTGTATTTCACAGATGTTACTAATCAGTACAAAAGAACAATAGGATTTTCTTTTTTTAATCTCAGGCATTCTTAGCCTGTCTTAAAGTAGTGTGGTTTTTTTATGTTTTACAATACAGGACCACATTAAAACAGACTAAGAACATGTGAGATTAAAAAACAAAATCATATTGTTCTGTTGTACTGTTTAGTAACATTTATGAAAATCAGGACAGAGTAAAGACATGACATTAGCATAGGCATATACCAAGTATATTAGTCTTTAAAGCCCTTAAAGGACTTGGATACCACTTCTCAGTAACATACAGGTCTAACAGTTAGGAATAAGTATATCCAGGGGGAAAGGAGCTGCTTGAACACTTTCTAAGATTTTGAAAACTCAGAAACAGAGAATGTGATCTAATTCTGAAAACACCTAAATAAGAGCAACTTTTCTCTTGTTAATAATCTGATTAACTCAATGGGACTTTTGACATGAATGTAATTACCTCATACTTACATAAGCATTTTCAGGTTTATGCATAACAGAGACAATACTTCTTAGCATAAAAAATTCAGAGTTTTAATAATGAAATCTCATTACTTACAAGTGTCTCTTTATAAATGTTTGACAGTAAGCTTACCAGCAGAACAAATATGATGTCAATTAAATATTGCCTATTTGTGCCTAGGAGATGACAAAGTATACTTGTTATAAATTAAGAGAAACAAGTGAAACATTTTTTTTTAAGCTAGGTTTCTAGCATTTCAAACATTTATGCAAGTACATTTTATACTTGGAATGCAATTCAATTTGATGAAAGTGTAGCTTTAAAACAAAAGGATCTTAGAATAAGAATAGTCAGTGGGAAATAATTGTCTAGCAAAAATGTAGTTTCGGAGAGTTCCAAACATAAGCAAATATCTAATTCTTTAAGTTATTTCTTACAAAACAATAGCTATAATGTTATCTGGACACTCCAACAGCCAAGTATTTCTAGTCTTCTGACAACACAAAATTTCTCCAGGTAAAATAACAAAATATATTGTCTGAATTCAGGCAGTAAAAAGACATTTTGCATGATCCAAAGAGGAAAAAAAAAGAAATCTTTTCAGATTACCTGCTGTAGCTGATTTTAAGCAGCCAAAAATCAAGATGACTCAATTTAAAATTGTAATTCCTTGTAATTTACATTACAATTTAATCACTCGAGTTTTTAAAGTAAATACATTTCTACCTGCTGATCAATGGGACTTATTCCACATGCAGAGGGCACAAAGCGTGCTCTCCGAAAGCAGTATATTTACATTTCAAGAAAGAATTAAAATCCACAGACCTCAGGAGTAACACAACATGATGCCTTGTGAATGACTGATTTATCTGAGTGAAACTAGTATATTCATGGATTTATATCTTCCTAGTAGCACTAAGGATATGCACTCAAATTGTGTAATTCCACACACAAATCACAGAATCACAGAATGTTAGGGGTTGGAAGGGACCTCAAACTATCATCTAGTCCAACTGCCCTGACAGAGCAGGAACACCTACAGTAGGTCACACAGGAACACGTCCAGGCAGGTTTTGAACGTCTCCAGAAAAGGAGACTCCACAACCTCTCTAGGCAGCCTGTTCCAGTGCTCTGTCACCCTCACAGAGAAAAATTTTTTACTTATGTTTACATGGAACCTTCTATGCTCCAGCTTGCACACACTGCTTCTTGTCCTGCTGAGAAGAGTCTGGCTCCATCCTCCTGATATTCACCCTTTTCATGTTTATAAACATTAATAAGGTCATCTCTCAGTCTCCTCTTCTCCAAACTGAAGAGTCCCAGCTCCCTCAGCCTTTCCTCATAAGGGAGATGGTCCGCTTCCTTAATCATCTTTGTGACTCTATGTTGGACTCTCTCAAGCAGTTCCCTGTCCTTCTTGAACTGTGGGGCCCAGAACTGGACACAATATTCCAGATGTGGCCTCACCACGGCAGAGCAGAGGGGGAGGACGACCTCTCTGGACCTAATAACCATACTCCTTCTAATACACACCAGGATGTCGCTGGCCTTCTTGGCCATGAGGGCACAGTACTGGCTCATGGTCATTCTGCTGTCCACCAGGAGCCCCATGTCCATTTCCCCTTTGCTGCTCTGTAACTGGTCTGTCACCAACCTATACTGGTACATGGGGTTGTTCTTTCCCGGATTCAACACCCTACAATTGCCCTTGTTGTATTTCATTAGATTTCTCTCCACCCTACTCTCCAACCTGTCCAGGTCTTGCTGGATGGCAGCACAGCCTTCTGGTGTGTCAGCCACTCCTCCCAGCTTTGTGTCATCAGCAAACTTGCTGACAGTGCACTCTGTTTCCTCACCCAGGTTTTTGATGAATATATTGAATAATACTGGTCTCAGTACCTACCCTTGAGGGACTCCGCTAGACATATTGACCATTGAACACAACCCTCTGACTTCTTCCTTTCAACCAGTTCACAATCCACCTCACTACCTGGTCATCCAGACCACACTTCCTCAGTTTAGCTGCACGGATGCTGTGGGAGACCGTGTCAAATGCTTTACTGAAATCAAGGTAGACCACATCCACAGCTTTGCCATCATCTATCCACGTGGTTATGTCCTCATAAAAGGCCATCAGGTTGGTTAAACATGACTTCCCCTTGGTCAAACCATGTTGACTTCTCCTAATGACCCTCTTATCCTTGATATGCCTTGAGATGGCACCAAGGATAAGTTGTTCCATCAGCTTCCCAGGGATGGAGGTGAGGCTGACCGGTCTATAGTTACCCGGGTCCTCTTTCTTGCCCTTTTTGAAGATTGGAGTGACATTTGCCTTCCTCCAGTCCTCAGGCACCTCTCCTGTTTCCCACGACTTAGCAAAGATGATGGAGAGTGGTCTAGCAATTACTTCAGCCAGCTCTCTCAGCACTTGTGGGTGCATCCCATCTGGACCCATAGGTTTATGGATGTCCAGATTGCTTAATTGGTCCCTAACCCAGTCCTCATCCACCAAGGCAAACTCCTCTATTGTCCTGACTTCCTCTGGGGCCTCAGGGGTACGGGGCTCCTGAGGAGAGTCTCCAGCAGTGTAGACAGAGACAAAGAGGCCATTCAGTAACTCTGCCTTCTTTGTATCCTCTGTCACTAGGGCACCTACCTCGTTCTGCAGAGGGTCTACATTGCCTCTAGTGTTAGTTTTATCTGCCATGTGTTTGAAGAAGCCCTTTTTGTTGTCCTTGACCCCTCTGGCAAGGTTTAATTCCAAGGAGGCCTTAGCTTTCCTAGTTGCCTCCCAAGTGACCAGCCCCTCCTTCCATCATCTGTAGACCTTCTTCTACTTGAGTTTGCCCTGCAGTTCCCTGTTTAACCATGCAGGTCTCCTGGCTCCCTTCCTTGATTTCCCACCCATCGGGATGCTCTGATCTTGAGCTTGGAAGAAGTGGTCCTTGAATGTTAACCAAACTATCCACTAAAGAGTGGAAAATACATATTCATAATACATGACATTTCTCAGGCATTCATTGATTTTCTTTGGAGAGAGATCTCGCAGTCACTTTTTTTTTTTTTTTCCCCCCAATGATTAACACTTAGAACAATCTGCAACCACAGTGTCCTGCCTCTGAATCTGCTGCTTGAAATCAAAGAGGCAAGATACCTGTACATTGCATAATTTTTTTTTACATCTTTGCCTTTTCTATCATCACTTCACCATGCTATCTATTGATTTCCTAAAAGCCAGAAGCAACTGTGGAGGAAATCCTTCAGTAACAATGCAATAGATTTGTAGTGAAGCATAACATCAAAAATATATTTCCCATGCCATTGTGGTGATATTCTTTTTTAAAAAAAAACAACCAACCAAACAAACAAACAAAAACAAACCACAAAGGACGTTTCCACCAGAAAGTATTTTAGCAATCTCATTATTCAAATTTATCTACTCATACTGCAGAATTGAAACAATGAACAACTGATGCCTACAGTAGTATAAATATGTTTACAGCTCCAGACTAGCAGTACTGAATCCATACTCAGTACTGCAGTATGACAAGCATGTGTAAAAATTACTGTAGCTAAAAAAAAAAAAAAAAAAAGACCTGGTAGTAACCATACTAGTTCTGTAAAACATGGAACAACTGCAACCTGTTTTCTTCCATACTGTGTGAAAAACTGAATATTCTCTTTCATGACTACCTGAAAGTTTGAAACCAGCCACAACAATAAAACAGACAGGCCTTACCTTCTCTTCAGTGTCTCCTGATTTGCTTTAAACAGAGTCTTAATAAACATTTTTGTCACCTCCAGCAATAACATCTTCTAACTTCTCCCTTTGACTAGTGTTGAGGGAGAAAATATGTATTACAATTACACTTGCAAAGGTAGAGGAAACTCTACTAGTTGCCATTAACATCCTTCAGCTTCTCTAACAACCATCTCAAGAGCCCTCATTCATCAACTTACCCGGAAATAAGTGGAATCCTACTGATGGAGCATGAAACAGAGTTTTCACAAAATCATGAAAGCAGTGAGTGACAGGAATGCATAATTGTTATTCACCAAATTCCACAAAACTGGAATGATGCTGCATTGTCCTGGTCTCAGCTGGGTTGAAGCTAATTTTTTCTTAGTATCTACAATAGTGCCATGTTTTGGATATTGTATGGGAGCTGGTATGAGAAGAATGTTGATAATATACTGATGTTCTTAGTTCTTGCTAAGAAATCAAGGACTTTTCAACTTCCCATGCTTTGCTAGTGTGCAGGTAGGATTCAGTATAGGCAGAGTAACGGATCCAAATTGGCCAATAGGATATTCTATACCATGCAATATCATGCTCAGTATTTAGATGAGGTTTGGTTGGAAAGCTCTTTCTCTCTCTTCCAGGATTGGGGTCTTGAAATTTTATCTCCTCTGGGCTCGCTTGCTGGGAACAGGATGGGCCTTGGTTGGTGGGTGCTGAGCAGCTGCATTGTGCATCACTCTTTTGTATACTCTATTATTACTACTATTATTATATATATTTTTTAAAAAAATTCAGTTACTAAGTTGTTTTTACTTAACCTACAATTCTCCTTACTTTTACCCCTCCAATTCTATTCCCCATCTTCTGGACAGAGGAGGGTGAACAAGTGCCTGCATGGTGTTTGACTGCCAGCTGGGTTACAACCATGAAAAGAGTGTATTGACACCTACATGAAATCCTGTTAAAGCAGAAAAAATTAATTCTTATATAGCGGATAGTGAACTTGTAAATTTTTAAACCGGACACTGTGGAGAGAGACAGTGTCAGAAACTTTGGGAAAGATCAGACAAATTCTTATGATTTATAAACAAATACTAACAGGAATAGACAGGAATGTACCTCTAACATCCCTTATCCAAGACTACAAATGGTGGGGGCCACATAACATAGACAGAGTCGATGATCAAGTTGAAGAACCACTGATACATTTCACCTTTCAAGGAAGATGAGAAGTAGTTGTCATGCAGGGTGCACAAATGAGCTACTTCAGTTCTGCCCTTGGTTTAGATACAAAGGTGATGAAACTCTCAAATTCACTTAGTTAAAAATTCTACTTTTAAAATATAAAGTTCACACTCAAGGTATTTTACTAATATTTGCTTAATTAATATTATTTTGCAAGATATTTCAAATTTCCTTCCAGATCTTTGACAGAAAGGGCATGAATATTGCTTTATTAGTGAGTCATGGTCTAAAAAAGTTTTTATGAGAGATCAGTTATGATGACTCATGTTATTTTTTCATCTACAATCAAAATACTTTTAATTATTCTATGGTGAGTTTGTTTTACCTGCCTTATCCATTGTATTCAGACATGGAATATAACAGGGAGATATTTTTCTGGTTTTCTGTATGCCACATGTTGTGTCTAAATTTTTGAAGAGGAGGTATGAATGGGTGACATATGAGTCAATAATCTGCAGAATGATGAAATGAAACCTATTCTAATTTTTTGGCTGGCCAATGAGTAGTAAGTGCTAATGCTATGACTGAATTAATTAGGAAACCATACTGTTAATTATCAATTACTGCAGGACAAACAAGAATCAAAAGTTCTTTGCTAATTGTCTTCTCCTTCCCTGGATGCACACACATGTGCATACATATCTAGTATCAGTCAAAATCTCTGCCTTGATGCATGTGTTTCCTCATATGCAGAGAGAAAAATCTGTACTTCTGGCTGAAAAGATTACTGTATTAATTCCACCTTGTGTATATGTATATGTATTTAGTAGTCTCCTTCAATCTTTTTTTTTTTAATTCAAAGTAGAGTTCTCTTTACAAAAATAAACAAACAAGCAAACAAACAAAAAACTTCTCTTAATTAAGTGTCTGGTATTCATTAAGACACTTTATCTGTTGCTGAAGAGTTCTTCATGCATAGATTTAGAAATAATTTAATCTTGCAAGAGAAACTAATAAAATTAGGCAGCAAAAAGCTAGCAGTAAATAACCTCTGGAATATGGTTTCTTCTCCTTGGCCACAGGCCAGGTAAATTCAATCAGAATAATCCACAACAGGATCAGAAACATGCATATATTATTGTATCACATGCTGCAGTGTTGCAGATGATGTTTCCATGTTTCTGAAGTGCCACATTTGCTCATATTTTTGAGCTTTCAGTTGCAATCACTAAGATATCAATGGTCTATAAAAGACCTTGAAGGTAACTACAGACAGCAAATTTGATCGTGCACTAATAAGTGGCATTGGAACCTACAGCTGGAAAGGAGAAGGCACTGGAGACCCTGTGGCATCCATTGACATACTGTTGATTATTGAACAGCTAGTGAACCATGGGGCTACTTCTAAGGCATGAGGACCTCCAAATCTAACTTTGGTCTGTAACAGCTTATTTACACTCCATAGTTTGTGGCTGTGCTTAAGCAAACAACATGAGACTAATTTCCCCCAAAAAATCATAGTTTACTCACATAAAAAATTACTCTGTTAATTGCTGGATTTCTGCCACAATTTTTTTTCTAGATAGCTCTATCTTGTTTTTATAAAACCAAGGAGATGTTTAAATGTTCAGTAGATGATAGTGAAATAATTTTTTAAAAGCCAGTCAAACATTTTCGAAAATAAACAATATATATTTTTTTCTCATCCAACTAAGTATGGGTTGACATTACTTCTGGGAATCCGTACAACTGTTCCTATCTTTCCTATAGCCTCCATGTTCTACTCAGCAGCTTGTTTGCTTATAATCTTTAGTTTGCTCTTCGTTAGGGTCAAAGGGTAAACACTTTCAACTTACCTTTATACATATATAGATTTGAATTTCTCTTAGTAACAAATAGCTGAAAACATTTTAAAAATAATACCCATTAGCATTCCTAGAAATATAAAAAGATTTTGGTCTTCTCCTTTGAAGGTTTAAGGAAGACTTCTACTGTATATGATATAAAGGCACATTTGTAAGACTACCAGAAGCCCTTGCATTGACTTTGTTAAAATACTATAATGTATTCTATTGTAAAAGCTTTCATTTGGAGAAATTCCCTGAAAATATGCATCATATAAAATGTGTCATTTTGAAAAAATGAGAATTAACCTCAGCTTGATCTCTGAAACAAAATGCAGAGATAATGTGATCCTGGTACAACATGAACAGAAAATTTGTTGTTGAGCCAGACACCATCCAGAACAAATTTCCCTGAATCACTAAAATGTACTAGAAAGATCTATAGTGTCTATTTATTTCAGGCTTAGCAAAATCAAATGTAACTTGTCCAGACTAGATTTAATGGCATAATGTACTGAAATTTTTAAAATTACATCATTTGTGGT
>NW_010318494.1:33172-39656 GCF_000700745.2 Antrostomus carolinensis | reverse complement strand
GTGCAGCAGTCAAAGAGTAATAAATCATAGAATCATAGAATGTATTGGTTTGGAAGACACCTTCAAAGGTCATCTAGTGCAACCCCCCCTGCAGTAAGCAGGGAGAGCTTTACTAGAGTAGGTTGCTCAGAGCCCCATCAAGCCTGACCTTGAATATCTCCAGGGATGGGGCCTCTGCTACCTCTCCGGACAACCTATTCCAATGATCTACCACCCTCATATTGAAGAACTTTTTCCTAATATACAACCTAAATCTACCCTTTTCTAGTTTAAAACCATTACCCCTTGTCCTATCGCTACATGCCCTTGTGAACAGTCCTTCCCCAGTTTTCTTGTAGGCACCTTTCAGGTACTAGAAGGCTACTATAAGGTGCCCCTGAAGCCTTCTCTTCTCCAGGCTGAACAACCCCAACTCTCTCATCCTGTCTTCATAGCAGAGATGTTCTGGCCCTTTGATCATTTTTGTGGCCCTCCTCTGGACATGCTGTAACAGGTATATGTCCTTCTTGTGTTGAGGGCTCTAAAGGTGGAAGCAGTATTCCAGGTGAGGTCTCACCAAAGCAGAGTAGACGGGCAGAATAACCTCTCTCGATCTCCTGGCCATACTTTTGATGCAGCCCAGGGTACGGTTGGCCTTCTGGCATGCAGATGCACATTAGTGGCTCATGTGCAGTTTTTCATTTATCCACTACTACCCCCAAGTCCTTTTCCTCAGAGCTGCTTTCCAGCACATCATCTCCTAGGCTGTATTGATAACAAGAATTGTCCTGACCCAGATGCAGGACCCTGCACTTGACCTTGTTGAACCTCATGAGGTTCACCTGGATCCACGTCTCCAGCCCATTCACGTCCCTCTGGATGGCATCCTGTCCCTCTGGCACATTGACTGCACCACCCAGCTTGGTATTGTCACTGAACTTGCTGAGGTGCATTCAATCCCTCTGTCAATATAATTAATGAAGATATTAAACAGCACTGGTCCCAGTACGGACCCTGGAGGGACACTGCTTCTCACTGTCTTCCATACAGACATTGAGTCATTGAGCACTACCCTCTGGATGCAACCATCCAACCATTTTTTTATCCACTGAACAGCCGACCCACCAAATCCATATCTCTCCAATTTATTGAGAAGAAGATCATGGGGGACTGTGTCAAAGGCCTTGCAGAAATCCAGATGATAGATTATATCCATAGCTCTTCCTTTGTCTGTTGATGCAGTTACTCTATTGTAGAAAGCCACTAGGTTGGTAAGGCAGGACCTGCTGCTGCTAAAGCCATGTTTGCTGTCTTGAATCACCTCCCTGCCCTCCACGTACTTCAGCATAATTTCTAGAGGATCTGTTCCATGATCTTCCCAGGCACAGAGGTGAGTCTGACAGGTTGGTAGCTCCCAGGGTCCTCCTTTCTACCCTCTTTAAAAATGGGTATAGTGTTTCCTTTCTTCCAGTCACTGGGGATTTCACCTAACTGCCATGACTTTTCAAAGATCATGGAGAGTGGCTTAGTAACTACATCAGCCAATTCCCTCAGGACTCTGGGATGCATCTCATCAGGTCCCATGGACTTGTGTATGTTCAGGTTCCTCAGATGGTCATGAACCTTATTTTCACTTACAGTGGGAGGGACTTGTCTCTCTGGTTCCTGTCTTGTGGGCCATCAACTTCAGAGCTGTGAAGATCAACCCCGTAGGTCCTCAAGCTTTATATAGTGCATAGGGAACAGCAGATGTTAATTCTTGCTTCTTACATGAATGTTTTACACAGTCAACAAATCATCTTAAATCCTACTATTTTTTTCTTCTATAGGTTAAAAAACAAACCCCAAATTATTTCAGTCTTTCTTGGTAGCTGATCTTTTCCAGCCTTCTAGTTATATCTTGTTATTATCTTAATTTATTGAATGAGATAGGTGCCCTGGTAACAGGGGACACTGAGAAGGCAGAGATACCTTCTTTTCTTCAGTCTTCACAGCTAAAGCTGCCACTTGGGAATCCCAGATGCTAGAGGTAAGAGAGAGTGTCTGGAGAGAGGAAGACTTCCCCATGGTTGAGGAGGAACTGATCAGAGGTAGTTTAAACTAAATCAAAACACACAAATCCATTGGCCCCAATGGGATGCACCCATGAATGCTGAAGGAGCTGTTGGAATTGATTGCTAAACCGCTCTCTATCATCTTTGAAAGGTCTTCGAGAATGGGAGACATGCCTGAAGACTGGTGGATAGCCAATGTCACTCCAATGTTCAAAAACAGCAAGAAGGAGGATCCAGGCAACTACAGGCCAGTCAGCCTTGTCTCTGTCCCCGGTAAGTTGATGGAGCAGATTACACTTGATACCTTCTCTAAACAATTGGAAGAAAAGAAGGTTATCAGTAGTCAACATGGCTTCACTAAAGGGAAATCAAGCTTGGTCAATCTGGTAGCCTTCTATGATATCATCACCAGTTGGGTAGATGAGGGGAGAGCAGTGGATGTTGTCTACCTTGACTTCAGTGAGGCTTTTGGTACTGTATCCCACAACATCCTTGCAGCAAAGCTTATAAGGTATGGGATAGATGAGTGGACAGTGAAGTGGATTGAGAAATGACTGACTGGCAAAGTTCAGAGACCTGGAGGCCTGTAACTAGTGGTGTTCCCCAGGGGTTTGTACCAGGTCTGATCTTGTTTAACATCTTCCTCAATGACCTGAATGTAGGGGTAGAGTATACTCTCAACAAGTTTGCTGATGATACGAAGCTAGGAGGAGTGACTGACACATCAGAAGGCTGTGCTACCTTTCAACAAGACCTGGACACGCTGGAGAGTTGGGTGGAAAGGAACCTGATGAGGTTCAACAAGAGCAAGTATAGAGTCCTTCACCTGGGGAGGAATAGCCACAAGCACAAGTACAGGTTAGGGGCTGACCTGCTGGAGAGGAGCTCTGAGGAAAAGGACCTGGGTGTGCTGGTGGACAGCAGGTTGGCCATGAGCCAGCACTGTGCCCTTGTGGCCAGGAAGGCCAACAGTGTCCTGGGTGCATTAAAAAGAATGTGGCCAGCAGGTCGAGGGAGGTTCTCTCATCTTCCCTGGTGAAGCCACATCTGGAATATTGTTTCCAGTTCTGGGCCCCTCGGTTCAAGAGGGACAGGGATCTTCTGGAGAGAGTCCAGTGGAGGGCCACAGGGATGATTAGAGGCATGGAGAATCTCCTGTATGAGGAAAGGCTGAGAGAACTGGGACTTTTCAGCCTGGAGAAGAGAAGACTGAGAGGGTATCTTATGCATGTCTATAAATATCTGAAATGTGGGGGCCAAATGGATGGAGCGGGACACTTTTCAGTGGTGTATGAAAGGGGTAATGGGGAGTCCAGTGGAGGGCCACAGGGATGATTAGAGGCATGGAGAATCTCCTGTATGAGGAAAGGCTGAGAGAACTGGGACTTTTCAGCCTGGAGAAGAGAAGACTGAGAGGGTATCTTATGCATGTCTATAAATATCTGAAATGTGGGGGCCAAATGGATGGAGCGGGACACTTTTCAGTGGTGTATGAAAGGGGTAATGGGCAAAAACAGGAACACCCAAAGTTCCACACAAACTTAAGGAAAAATGTTTTTACTGTAAAGGTGTCAGAGCACTGGAATAAGCTGCCCAGAGAGGTTGTGGAGTCTCCATCTCTGGAGATGTTCAAAATCCACCTGGATGCTTTCTTGTGCAACCTGCTGTAGGGAACCTGTTTTAGGAGGGGGTTGGACTAGATGATCTCCTGAGGTCCCTTTCAACCCCTATAATTCTGTGATTCTGTGATTTTCCTAAATATTTATTGAAATATTAGTTTTGTGCAGGGTTGTAGTATTTTTGTGTTGTGCCTTGTGGTGCGCCTTGTGGTGCTTCTTTGTAACTTATGGTGTAATAAAATAACTAAATCTACAACTTCCAATGAAAGTTTTAGTTGCTGTCTAGTCTTCCCTTTGCCAATTTTTTTTTTTTTTTTTTTTTTTTTTTTAGCTCTAGATGTGTTCAGTATCCAATGGGAATTCATGACATGCTGAAGGCCATTCTAGAGACGGAAGAAGCTGACATGGCCATAGTGTTTACATCTTCTGTGCTCCTCATCTTTTCTAGCGGAAGACAAATAAACTACTTCTTAAGGTTAACAATCTTTTAGTATAAAGGCACAAAAGTTAACAATCTTTTAGTATAAACCTATTGAAAGTAAATATAAAAAAAAAGAAAGGTTAATCAAAAGATATCAAGCAAAAAAGGAAGTCCTCTGAATCTAAAAGAGTGAGACCTTTTGCCACATCTCTTCTGAAGTAAATTCATGTATTCAATTCTTCCTGAAATCTCCTACTAGGTAATTTTAAATTTATCAATATTTCACGTGTTCCCAGTTCTTTGAGTAGGACTTCTACTTTTGGCCTGACTCACAACTCCTGATTACTGTTTTTCCACAAAGGAGAGATGTTTAATTTTCTTAAGTCCTAAAAGAACCTTTATATCTTCAGTTGACAGGTTAAAAATAAAACAGACAAGAGAACAGTATTGTCTCAGAGTATCCCAGAATGATACTATAAATACTTGTGAGAGATTAAGAAAAATGAGATATATAGAGTTTCACAGCTGATCAGCTTATGAGTTTCCAATATTATGCTGTATAAACCAGTTTGTGAATATGTACATTTTTAAATAAAAAATGCAAATAAGTAAATAAAAAAAAATCTGTCAATATTTCCATCTGAAAAATGGAGGGAATGAGTTGCTATTGCAGCCCATGGGGTAGTTGGGAGTACAGACATAGTCTTTTTATATTTATTTGTGTATTTTATCTATCAAGTATATTAGTTTCAATAGTCAATAAAAAACATGTTTACCATAGCAGATGCTACATCACACATGGTACCTTCTTGAAGAAACATACTTTATGATTCATTTCTATGGCAGTGAAAAAAACTGACTGTAGTTGTCAGATCTTAAGACCTAAATAAATGTCTGAATTTGCATTCTGCTGACCTAGAAAACTCCTTGTCTCTTTGCGGCTATATGATGTTTTTCCAAGTAATCTTGCAAAATAACAAGTAACTGTGAAAAGTAGTCGAAATCTAGCAATATAGTAGCCAAGAAAAAGAAAAGCTTTTCTTCAACATGCATATAGAACCTTAATAGAAAAATGTTGTATATTTAGTATTGTTTTCTGAAATAAAAAAAAAGTATTAAAATGCAAATAAACATTTAAATGTCTGTATTAAACAAGCATTGTTGTATAATCTTGGTTTAACTGCCAGAACTTCAACATTCATGTATGTTTAGTCTCATAAGGCTGAAGTGAATAGGCGTGGTTCATTATTTCTGGATAAATCTGGCTAATATTATTTATTATTCTAACTAATAACCAAGTGGAGATACTGCTGTGTTGTCTGCACAATGCATTACCAGTATTTTGTCATTTTGAGTACGCTATAATTATGGAGTATTGTCAAACATGTTATCATAAAAACAGTACTCCTTGATATAGGGTTATTACAAAAGCATTATTACAAAACTGAGGGCTGCACTGCACCAACTAAATCCAAAATAAACAAGAGGGGTAACTTTTTGAAACTGAAAGAGTGAAAAGAAGGAAGGACAAAGGTATTTGCTGTTCCAAAACTTAAGATTTTACATCTCTACCTGGAATCTACTATACTTCTGCTCTTTACTTCCCTGTCTATTACTGAAGAAGACACTTCAGGTGACTGTAGTTTTGGATACTAACGTCTTGCTGCTTCTAGTCCATCAGAACCTATAAAAAATGCCTCATCGTATTACATGTTCACTAGAAAACAGACTTGAAAATATGTATTTCCCACCCACAAAACCTTTCCATCTGCACAAAAAGAGTAGTAGAAAAAAGAGTATTTCATGCTCATATTGCATAAAAGGTGTTGGGATGGGAATAGAAACACTGTTGGATGAAAGAAAGTGCAGGAACAGAGAAGTGAAGAGTTATCTCCAAAGCTATATTTGTCTTCTACTTTTTCTCAGAGGCAGATGATATGAGCAACATTCATTAAAATCTTTCAAACAATTTTTTCCACCTAAAAGACACATGGTTTCAAAGTTTAGATCTATTAAATCCTTTTGGTTGTCAGAATGTGCATTTCATGATTATTGAAGGAACCCCATAGTGTGAATTCTTAAAAAACATTTAAGGTCTTAAAAATACAATAAACTAATTTTCCCTTCCAAGCAAGACCATACATAGTGTGAGAGAAAAGGGAATCCAACATCTCTGTCTCAGGCTTATATAGGTCTCAAATAATGGGTCGTTTTTCTCTCCTCATTTTACCTCTGTGCGTTTTATAATCTGAATGCTACTTTTCCATTTCCGTTCCCTTTTCTCTACAGAAGAGTGATAAACTGAACTATCCACAGTTTTATACAGATGTCGGGGCTCATGCAGCATTTCTTTATCACTGCTAGTGTCCCTTTCAGCTTCTTTCAGAGTGAATTGTACTATCTGCTGGGCA
>NW_010318494.1:0-33136 GCF_000700745.2 Antrostomus carolinensis | reverse complement strand
TGCTGTTTAATGTTGACAGCAATTTGGAGTGGATTTATTAGAACTTTAGATCCAGATTAGCTAATTAAGACAATAATTAGATTTCTTAAAAAAGAGATGGGTGGTGTCAAACAGAGGGGAAGAAATTCCAACAACCAAACAAATAAAATAATCAATTTGTAGGAAGGAAGATCTAAATCAGTTCTGTGGTTCCTAATAACTGTGAAATTAAATGGGCCACCCTGGTCCTCACCAGTTGCTTGTCTTTGCATGGCTAGTTCCCAAGGAACAACTTCTGGACCATACAGATCTTGATCTTGATCATGAAAGAATATTATAAAAGAACCACGACAATGCTGGGGGCTATTTGGGAGCCAAGTGGCAGAGTGTATGTATGAATTATCATGTGAGATAAAATAGATAGAACGATTATTTAAGGACAAATTTGAAGTTAGTCAGGAATCTGGAAACATCTGCTTATGTTATCCCCTGGGAATTTAATCTTATACTTTTCAAATGTCCGCCTCACTTATTAAGTATTTTTTAATAAAAAGAAATACCTCCCACATCTACAGTTTCCTGACTTTGCTACAGAGCTTTTCAGGCATTTGGCACTATCAAATCTCCACTTGCATTAAGAAGCATTTCCTAGAAAAACTGCTAGCACATTAACATTTGCATATTCATTAGAAAGTGGTTGTAAGACAGTCTGTGGCACAACATGTGGTTTACCATGGCATAACTCCAATATCTGCTGAATTGTTGTTGCATTTAAAATTAAGGGAATAGCAGATTAACTTGATTATCAAAGTAGAAAATCATATTTATTTGAAGGTGTATTTTCTGACAGAATAAGGAAGAAAGTTTTCTAGTATAAAGATAAGGGAAGACCCTGAAAATCAGCTGGAGCTAGAAATATGTTAATGTATTCTTCCACAGTAAAGATGATATAAATTTTTCCATATGATTGTATATGGTTTCTAGAAAAAAAATTAAAATATATTTAAGCATTTACATAATACTTCATTTGTACAGGTATTTTATAAATACAGAGTTTTAAAAAATAATATGATTGATAGTGATTATTAATACCCAACAAAACTTTCAGCATCTGACTTCATTATCCCTAGTCGTACATTTTTCCTCTGTGTATAATATTATTGCTCTACAGATACTGTAGCATATTCACATATCTCTATGTATGTATATGCATATATTCAAATGAGTCAAGAACTATATTTGGTAGCAGGAATATTTTAATTACATCAATCTCACTTAACTCCCCCCCCACAACACTGTTCAATAAACAAGGTAGTTTAAACCCCATTCTGAAATAACCATGCTATACTGTTGATGCAACAGTTACTGTTTCAGCTGTAGAAGAGTCTAGTTCTTTTATCCTTTCTCTCAGCAAATAAATTCAATATCTCTCAGTTTCATCTTGTTGAAGAAAAACAGGTTAATTACAAAATCTGTAATGGTTTTCAGCATCATTCTCACATGGTTTTGTGCTCAGCTTTATTTTGTGGTGTAAAAAGTATGCTTGGTTTTATCAATAAAATAAATTGATATAACTTGAATACACAAGAGAGTCTAATACTGATGTAAATCAATATAACTCAATTTAAGTCAAGTTAACCACCTAAATTTTCCCCAGAGGAAGATTTAACCTGGAGAGTCAATCTGTTCTGTACAGAAGTGTCATTGTTACTTTTCTGACCACAGCAACGATGTCATTCTGCCCTTTAAGAAATACTGAGTATTATGAAAAGTATCCTTTCTGGATGTAAACAACTCATGCTAATATTCCATTTTATATGTTTGACAGATGGCATGACATTATGCATGAAAAAGAAAAAAAAATCCCCCAAAACTACAAGTTTGACTTTTATCTTCAGTTGGCTGTGGATACAGACTTTAAAAAAATGTTTTCATTATTTCCATCTCCCTTCAAAAGCAAAAGATATGCTGCCTGTCTTCTTACTATTGAAGGCAAAATTTAAAAAGAAAATCCATATCTATTTTATCCATTTGTGTTGGGTTTGTGTGTGTGTGTGGGGGGGGCATTTTTGGTAGTGGGGAAAGGGGCCACCTTGTGATAGCAAAAGCTCCCCTGGTTCTAACGCAATCTCCCGCCTCCCCCCAGCCCATGCTAAACCAATCAGCACTACAGAAACGCCTCTGCGAATCCATACTTGTGAGGGGAAGGACTGTTCTGAAAAGAAAAAGTTGGAGGGAACATTGAATGGAGGAGAGGCCATTGACCTGAACAAAAGACGACCATTGAGACAATGAGAGAGTTTTATTGCCAGGAGGAAGGAGGAGGAGGGGGAGGACAGAGAACCTCAGGCACCCAGTTCAGCTGCATGGAGTAGGAGAAGGCAAAGGAGGTCCCTGCAGCCCATGGAGGTTCAATGGCAGAGCAGATACCCACATGTAAACCATGGAGTACTCCACACTGCAGCAGGAAAGCTGAGCCTGAGGGCAAGTGTGACTGAATTGAGACCCTGAGAGTGTTTCAAGGCCAGAGTGGGGGTGGTGAAGATATGCACTGGACCAGAGACCCGTCTGCAGCCCATGGATGTCCCCATGCAGGAGCCAGGAGCTGAGCCTGAAGAGGTCCATGACTCATGTTGAAACACTTTGTTCCTGGTCTTTCATGCCAGGAAGAGCAGCAGAGGTGAACTGACTGAACCCCCATTCCCTCCTCCCTGTGCCACTGGGGGGAAGGTAGAGAAATCATGAGCAAAGTGATTTGAGCCTGAGAAGAAGGAAGGGGTGGGGGAAGGTGTTGTAAGATGTGGTTGTTACATCTACTTAGATGAATGGCAACAAATTAAATTGATTTTTCTTCCCCAAGTATAACTGGTGAGTGAGCTGCCCCTGCCCTTCATTCCTAATCCTGTGCCCCCTTTGTTGTGATTCCCTTCCCATCTCACCGGGTGGAGAGTGTGAGTGTAGGACTGCATAGTCTACCTGTGGTTAAATCATCACACCATTTTATGCTAGAAGAGGTTTTTTTTTCCAAAATGGTTGAAAAGTGATGATCAAGCAGTTTGCAATACTAGGTTAGGTTGTCTTCTTTTCAACAACGTTTTGATGAAAAATTGCTTTTTTAATAACAAACTGTAGACTGTTTCTACAATATAGCAGTTTTGTATGAACGTGTTGTAGTATACCACTGAATAACCAAAATCCCAATCTAAATATTATCCCATAAAACCATGTGTTTTACTTCAAAACAGTGCTGCAGGGGTCCATAGATTTTAGTCAACCATTTACTTCTTTTGGACTGTCTGTGGTAATACGTATTGTAACTGAGCAAACAGTCCTTTTTATGCATTCTTTGAGGACTATAACCTGTTAGGGAGGGATGGAGTCCACCTGTCTAGAAGAGGCAAGGGAATCTGGCAGTGGCTGGTCAACTTGGTGAGGTGGGCTTTAAAATGAGGGGCTCGGGGGTTAGGCCCTGACATGGCAATATCATGCCATTGCATCCAACTGGGGAATAAGCCAGGCCAACCAGAGCAGTGACAAATGTTCCTTAGCTATATCCCATGATGAGAACAAAAAGGCCAACCATCTTGTGTGTGGCTATGGATCCTGGAATGCATTGATGACAACTTCCTTCTCCAAGTGATCGAGGAGCTGACAAGAAGAGGTGCTGTGCTGGACCTTGTTGTCACCAACAAGAAAGGACTGCTGGGGAATGTGAAGCTCAAGGGCACTCTTGGATGCAGTTATTATAATTAATATTATAATAATGTTATTATAATTAATATTTCATTATTAGTATTTTTTTATTTAAATTATTAAACTGTTTTTATCTCAACCTACATGTCTCCTTAACCTTGCCCCCCAGTCCTCTCCCCTGTCCCCTGGGGCTGGGGGGGAAGTGAGTGAACGGCTGTGTTGCCTGCTAGCGGAGGACTAGCCCAGTGAAACCACCACAGGAGGTTAAACATACTGTCACCATATAACACTGCAGGTAGAATATAAATAATGGGTTTTGATTTTTTTTCTTAGTGAATGGAATGATGATTCTCAATCTAATAAATTAATAAATACAAACATAAAGGGACTCCTGGACTTGCTGTAAGGAATACAAGGGCTTTGTCAATTTTCAAGCTACTACCACATCTGTGATGTAGCGCAGAGATATCCATTTCCCTGAGATAATTAATTAAGCCAGATGTAGCAATCTGGGCACCTGCATAGATTTCTTTATTCTGCCTCTATCACCCTTGCAAAACTAACGGTAATGCTCGGTACTAAATGATGAACAAGGTAGCTTCCACTGCAGAAAAAAACACTGTAACCTCTCTCTCTGTGTCCTGTTAGATCCATTGAGACAATGGTCTTCTTTGTCTGAAGAAAAAGCAAAAGAAATATTTTCACCTGATCACACACATCCTTAACTAGAGTGAAATAAAAAACTTTCAACAAAAAGCCTCTAGATTTGAATTAGATATTCCTTGTCTGTCAGAGGTGAAAAGATTTTCTAGTAACTTGAAGTAGCAAATGTAATCTATTTATTTTTTGTAGGTTAAGGAAGCCAAGTTTTATTTACATAATACTTCATTTAGACTTGTCATACAGAAAACTTGGGATTATATTCCTTTCCTCCTTTTCCCAACAGTATTCAAACAAAGCTTTTAAATCTTTACTGCCTTGTGTCATCATTTACATCTGAGCAAAGCACATGCAAATGCTGCTGCTCCAATTTGCTGTTTGCTACTTCAAACCCTCTCTGTGAGTGCAAATTATATACAAATGTGAAACCACAGAACAAGTGCTAGATTGCCACTTTGTGAAAAAATGTAGTACATAGAGTGTAGTAACACAAGATTATCTGCAGTCTTTAAGGGCCACTTACAGCTTCAACCTGTGAGGTCCACTTGTATGTATTTGAGGGTTACTTCAATTTCAGGAGAAGTAAGGGCTGACATTGAATTTTCAACTAGGGCACACTAAGCCAACAACAGTCTTATGAAAAATTGATTAAGAATAATTATTTTTTCCATTTACTTCAACAGGCTTTGGCTCCGCCACTGTCATATTTGCCATATAACACCTGTCTGTCTTTGTCTATTTGCAAACTAACAAGCTTCTACTCCAACATTTGGCTTAGTCTTTGTCATTAACATTTCTTAATAATTTTCCAGGATTAAAATTTTAAAACCTCAACTAAATCTCAGGTTAATGTTCTCGGGTGCCATTTTCATATGACAATAATATTGATAGCTCATTGTTAAATACAATTTTAGATCTAAGTGAAAAAGCATATTTGTCTACACATCTAAGATAGTTTTAGAAGATTCTTAATCACTGCAGTATCTTTACTTGCCCATAATGCCTAGTGTTTTTTACTAACAACATCCCAGTTCCTTATACCTGAAAGTTTTATCCATCTGCCAGTTAATCACAGTAGAGTTCTGCTTTGTTGATGGCTGCAATGAAGATCCATGTATTAGTTTCCTCTGACAGTAGCCAGTAAATTATTCTGAAAAGCAATGGAAAGATGGATAAAATACAGCTCTAACCAGCACTTTCCAAGCTAAAGGTCACTGACAGATGGAAAGAAGGGAATATCAGAAGGATATGTTACAGTTAGCTGATATAAAGTTTGCTATAACTCTGTAAGAAAGATATAGGTAGTAGAGGAGAGATGTATTAATGTAATGCAGTTAAGACTGTGTCAATTTTTATTAACAGTGATGTCTTTCTAGACTCGTACACATTACTCTAAGCTACAGGATCTAGGATGTGTATTCACAGAATCAAAGAATTACAGATCTCTGGAGGTCATCTGCATAAGCAGGGCCACCTAGAGCCAGTTGCCCAGGACTGCATACAGAGAACCTTTGAATATCTCTAGGGATGGAGGCTTCACAGCCTCTCTAGGAAACCTGTGTCAGTGTTGTCACCCTCACAATATGAAGTACTGCTTTATGTTCACAAGGAACCTCCTGTGTTTCAGGAGCATTTTGCCTCTTCTTGTGTTTTACTAAAGCAAAAGCTAAGAAATTTGATGAAGAAGACTTTCAGATAAAAAATTATCCTTCCTTATTTCCTTGTCCACTATTTAATTTGTAATATGTATGTGTATATATATATGTGTGTGTGTATGTGTGTGTGTGTGTGTGCATATGCATGAATACAGGTAAAGTTTGCTGTATGGAAAAAAGCTGCAAAAGGACCACTTTCATTTCAGTGATAAGTTCATTTGCAATTTTTAATTACTTGTTTTTGATGTGTAACAGTTTCATTAATGAAAGCTTCATATTGAATCAGAACATAACATAAATAAGATACAAAATAGGCCTACAATGGTCTATTAGTAATATAATGATCCAGCTGGGAGAAATGATCAGTTGCTCATATGGTAATGGTATGTAACACTGCACAGCTATTAAGTAAGAGGAAGTAATTTGCTTGTAGTATGACTTGGAAAAAACCCCAGCTTCCGAACCCATAAATCAATGACCTTTTTGTGTTGTACATGTATACACATATACCACAAATGGAAACAAGGAGATACATTCCTTTGGACACCCTTTGAAATCTACTTGGGATTCAAGTAGGGAAAAGCTCAGCTCATTTATAAGTTTCCTTGATTATAGTATCATCGGGATTTGTTATGATGCTGGTACATCAGTGGTTGTCCATCAACATATTCCAGTACAATAGATTTCCCGCTGGTCAGATGCTCAAGTGGTGTGAGTGGCATAGTTCAATCAACCTCAATGGTCCTATGCCAGTGTACAGCAAGTAGTGCTTCAAACAGCCTTGCCTTTCATATTTGTACCTGTAAAAATCTTATTATTTCAGCAAAATTGATAAACTGCAAATCCTTAGCCAGCAACATTTCTGTAAGTTTCATTTTCCAGTTGTCAGAATGACAGTTGTGAAAATACAGTCTCCAGGAGTCCATGCATTTTAAGACTCATTATGACAGTGACAAACCAGACTTTTTACTTCAGTATGAAAACTATGAATAGCTTTGGAGGTAATAGGGAAATGGAAACAGCGGTGCTTTAGCACCAACCATTTGGGACTACATTCCAGCCATATGAGACAAGCCATTTCTGTGGCTCTTCAAGAAATGTGGTGCCATTGGAGACACATGGCAAAATGCAAAGGTATCTGGAATCAGGAAGAAAGATCCCAAAGTTTCTGCTCCAAGCTGAACCAAATTATGTTTTCTTATATTCATACTAAGGAAATGTCATGCTGGTGTAATTTAAACTGGCATCCAAAGGACTGACCCTGGCATTTCAAATTTATATCCAAATACGATAAAAAGCCACAGTAGGGAAGTGTCACTGATACGAGATTCAGACCTATTCTGCCTGAGAAGGCTCAAATTTTAAAACCCCTATGATCAGATTTACTTTTCCTAATTTACTCCAGCAACATACTTGTCACAAAGGTTTACTCATTTAAAGAAAGTGTAAAATGTGGACAGGTATGTTTGCCATCAAACCACCTGAGAAATCTTTAGTTAACCATGAATTATTAAGGTAATGTCCTTCCTGACAGCATAATGGTTAAAGAAATTGAGTCTATAACCAAGAAAATAAAAGAAAAACATTCCAGCCTCTGCTTATACATGGCACCAGTAAGAACTTATAATAGCCAGGCACGTATATGCATATATATGCATTAAGCTCCACAAAAATGTGGTCTAAATTCCAACACAATTTGTGATCTCCATCACACTCATACTCCCATCTTCATTGCAAGTTTTATTGCAAATTCTGCTACACTATTTTCTATTTCTTTCTTCTTTCCTGTTTAATAGTAAAGCCTATAATATATACCTGGTATGTAAAAAGAAAACCTATATTTCTTGACGGATAAAGTTAACAGATACTGGATCAACAGCTTTTGTTTCTGCTTTTCAAATGTATTTGTGTCTACATTTTTTCATACATAAAAATATACACATCTATTCACACACCTCCTGTATAGTATCTTCATACTGTGCTATACAAACATATACTACATATGTGGACACTGTTATTTACAATTAAAAGAAAGACTGTTAAAACTGGGCCTAGTAAGTAGGCACCATGATGACGTAACTGAAGGTATTGTCCCAAATCAGGCCTTACCTTAATTCAATGAGTTTAAAGCAATGTCAACATTTCCTCTATACCCCATTTTTCAGAGTGTTCAGCAGTTATAATGTTAAATGCTTTCTGATACAGAACAGTTCACAAAAGTAAGGGAGTAATAAAATAAAAGGCTTTTTGTTGTTATGCTGAACCTGAACAAAACTGGAAATGTATATTGGACTGAATACAATATCTTAAGGTATGATGAAATGTGACCTATTAACTATTATGAAACAGTGCATTTCTCCTTATTGCCAACAGACTTGTTATAACGTTGCTGGAGAACTAGAGCTAATAATTTTCTGATCTTAAATGTTAGGGAAAATTTAACTTCTTCCCAGAAAACCATGGAGGTGAAAGTCAAGATGTAAGAGCTGCCACACAGGAACTGGTATATTATCCTTTTGGCTTGTGGGTCTACAGACACATGAAGGAGCTTAACATAAGCTTGGCTCGCTGTAGGGACACTGAAGATGTGTAGGCAAAGCCACTTCCCATATGACAGCCTCTTGGGCAAGGGGCAGCACTGTGAAGCGATTCTTTGTTTTCAATCTCTTTTTCCTTTTTGGCAGAGTGGAGCTTCAGTTAATAAAGTCATGACAAGAATTAAATTAGTCTGTAAATTTGGAGCTTCTTGTAGGCCTAATGAGGAATTCTGTGAGCAATAATATCTTTGGTTCCTCTGGTTAAAAAACAAAGTAAAACTTAAAAGCAGAATGGGCAACAGAAAAAAAAATCACTGAAAGAGAAGTTATAGACACAAATGATCTTTGCACTAATGTTTACTGTCTTATCATGAATATATATTTATGTATTATATATCTAAATATGTATAAACACAAATAATATGAACTATATACATTACTTATACTGAACCAAATCAAATAAATCAAAATTTATTTAGGCACATACACACACTCACACATACCTGAACTGACAATGCAGAGGCTTAAAGTGCATAACCCTATTTACTGAACATTTCACTGAAGTTTATGTATACAGAAACATGAAGTCAAATCATGCACATATGTAAGTGCCTGCAAAACTTGTACTGTAGACTCCATATATATATATTTAAGAATTTGATTTTTCTGGTCTGTACTGTCTTTGCGTTAATACAAAGAAACTTACCTTATCATATATGATGATAAAGGAAAAAAGGACCTCTGATGTTTCCATGAAAAACAGAGAAACAAGTAATGAAAAACTCTTTAGAGGTGAATCAATGTTCATGGTGAGATTGTGTAAACATGCTGCCATTCACTCCTAACCAAAACCCTAATGTCTTTGGACTCAGTGTAAAAGAACAGTCCAAGCAGACACATTCTGCAAAAGGTTTCTGTTGGAAACATCTCTCCACTTTCTCTTTTGATGTCCTTTCCTCTGTTTCAGGACAATAGGTCTGGCAGGCCCCTTTTTCTGATTCCTATTTGTACCTCAGAAGAGGGAATGATGGAAATACTGGGTCAGTTTTCCATGGCTGTATGTTAATAAGCACTTTGTTTTCAGTGTCACTAGGGATGATAACTCAAGGTATAAAGTGATGGAGAATCATGACCAGGAGTCTAGAAGATTTTTAGATGATGGTGCAATCAGCCTGCATTTGTGAGATTACACAATTTTGTTTCAAGTAGTAATTCTTGACAAGTCATGGCAAACTTCAGAGTGAAACATTGTGTCTTTCCTAAACAATGTGACTTAAAACCCTTAGATGAAGAAATGGAAAAGAACATGCAGGAAATTAGTACTATTGTTCACATTTGATTAAAGATAAAAGAAGAGAGGACAAGTGAAAAGGAAATTATTTGATTTTTTTTTTTTAAATCTGGTAGTGTCTTGATTAAGATATCAAGTGATAGTAATAAACAGAAAAGTATTAAATTTAAAATTAAAGCAAAGTGGGTTCTGTAAAATACACCTAATCTATATCAGTTCTTCCTATATTGTTCTTATCAGGAAACAGTCTTGCTTCCTGAAAAGGAAATCTAGTCAGGGCACCCCTTGACTACAAGTCATGCTAAAGAGTGTTGAATGAATAGAGATGTTCTTAAGCAAACAGGTTTCTCACAGATGGCATAAGAGCATATTTTTTCTGCAACAGGACATAAAGTCATGTTCTTATTCCAGGAATATTCTCTGAAAAAAGTCTTGAGACAAATATGTTCTGAATTTTTCAGTATAATGGCAAGGAAGTACTGGAGCCATGACTCTTTTTATGTTGAAACTGCTGGGGAAAATACAGTCTATAAAAATACTGACTGTTAAGATTGGTAATATTTATTCTGTAACTTGTGCTAGTTGCCAAAAGAGCCAAGAGAAATTACTAGATCCCTCACCTTTAGAAGTTTAAGTTCAGATGGTTCTTTCTGGGGTTTGATTTTTTTAAAAAAAATTACTGTATAGGAATAGGAATTTTGGAAACAGCTAAGTTAACTTTGTCTTCCAGATCAGCTGTAATGATCAGAATTTGATTTATACAGCTATCACTACCTACATAAACATAATGCTTCCCATTATATTTCTTTTATCCTCTAGCATTGAGAAAGATACAGAGTGAAATTAAGCTGTTGAAGACTGGATATTTGAGGAGGGAATGAGTGGAAATGTACATTTCCACCTCACTGCCATTCCTCCTCAGCATTGTAAGGTAACAGCTCAATCCGTCTTTAAGGGGGCTGTGTCTATTGTCTCTAGTGGGATTATCCATTACTACAGCAGTAAAATAATCCTACCTCTTGCACAAACAGGTCTGCATCAGTTCATTTTGCAAGGTTTTCTATATGCTTTCAGAGAGGGCAGGGAAAAAAAGATTTGCTTGTCTTCTGTATGTTGTCTTTGGCGTTTTTTAGCTCTGTTAAAAGTGTGCACATCTGTGTGCAAAGATTCAGACAAGCTGCTGTAGTTAATTTTAATGGCTAATAACTTGATTCTGACATTTCTGAGCAGAACATAATAAGGCTTCTCTTTTAGCCTGGAGCAGGTAACAAAGTCGTATGAGTGACACCCTGACTACTGTCTTAATTATGAAGAAAACTGGGGACTGTGATACTATAATGTTTCACTGAGAAAACTGAATGGGTGCCAGTGTGGGATGACAGTACAGAAGAATGTATTGTCAGTGATCATAGCAGTGCTTGTCCATTTCAGGGAATTTGTAAGGAAAGAATGCATTAAAATAAGTTATTCTTCTACTTAGCTGCCTACACTGCAACACTTTTTCCCTATGTCATATTTTCCTCTGTATTTCAGTGCTTAAGATATAGTCCAAAAGACTCAAAGGTTCCTTCACCTTTGGTTTGTAGTGTTTGGTTTGTGCCACATAAGCCGTAACTCAATCTTAATAGTATAGTAGTTTCTACTAGTTTTGTAGTTCTGCAGGTAATTAGGCTTTAAAAAGTCCAAAATCTTAATTGAATAGCAAATTCCCTTCTTTCTTTCACAGACCTTGGAGATTACTCAGCCTGCCAGTATTACTGTAATAATCTTGCAATATTTGCCTTCAGAGAAAAATAAAATTGCTGCCATTTTTCTTTTGCAAGCAAACTAAAAATAAAACAACAGCAGTCCTAATTCAGCAACAAGAGCTGATCCTGCTTCTGCTTCAAAGCAATACTAAGCAATGCTCAGATTGGTAAGGGCACTATCTAGCCCCTTTGATCCAACTCAGAGCCTCAGGTTCATAAAGAAGTTCTCATACCGCAGCTATAAATACAGAAGCAACAATGAAATATGCACCTGTGCCTTTTGGAAATGCTATTTGAAGCAAGTTCCTCAAGAAATCCACCTTAACTATGAAAAGCAGCTTTTGTATCCTCTATGGGGATTCTATTGGCTATTACTCATTAGCAAAAGACAACTACCTTCTCACAAGTATTGGTCTAATAAAAAAGGTTAATACTAAGCTCAAAGCATTCCAGAGAATGCACATGCATATTTTATCTTTATTCCAGTAGATACTGTCTATTATCTGCCTTGAAAACTCAAATTCATATTCAGAATTATCTCCCTAAATATCTTCAACAAATTCAAATTGCTGTGAAATGTAATGTTAGTTCCTGCATCATATATCTGACACAGACAAGGGATATATTTTTGTCCTTTTAAGTAAGTCTTTGGGAAAATAATTCCAGGCAGGCAAATATTTATCACACTAATCCATAAACACAAGGGAAAAATAAAATTGTGCCAGCTGAAGCAGGATTGTTAAATATATGTGATACCCTAATTACATTATTACTGGGAGCGTTTTAGTAATAATTTAATGAAAACAAGTGGAAAATTCTTTCAAAACCAAAGAAATGTCATACTTAACTAAACTTTCATACTAGGGAATGACAGATTAGTCGTGCTAAGAAGTCTGTCAAATGTGGCCAACCAACAGAAAAATTCTCTAAAATTTTCCATAAAGGAAACCTACAATCTATTAAGAGCTATATAAAACTCTGGACAATTTCTCTTGCCAAAAATACCAAGAGAGAAGCAGCTGAGACACACATATTTAAAATGGGTATTTCCTGAGAAACCATTATCACCATAAATCAGTTGAGCACGTCTTTTGAATTCCCTATGAAAGGGGAATAGGATGAGGTATTGTTTGCTTGTTTTGAAAAATATAGGAATATGGGAAGCCCTGAAGTAAACAAGCTTGCTCAGATCCCAGGCAATCATGTGAATTACTTAGTTGCTACATTAGTTTCATTGGCAACTTTGCCCAGGTCAGATATACCTGTACTGTTATGGAAGTGGTAACAGTGGTCTGCAAACTTATCTGAGCTGATGGAGGCAGTGACCTTAAGGTAGTGCTTATTCAGAATCTCATCCTGGTGTTGAAAATGCAGGTACAAACTGCATATTCTCTGAACTGCTTTTAATGAAGCATAACAATCAAATTTGCAATGTTTTCGTTTGGGCATGTTGTTCATACTTTAGAAGTGCAACTATAAAAGGAGTTATCCTCCTGCGGTAACCTATTTGCTGGCTTATAAGTAAGCATCCTAAATTACTTGTCACAGAAGTCTCCATGATAGGCTGGCTGAATCAAACATTAACATACCTGGATAGGTATACTTAATGTTAAATACTGGGTAATGATATGGAATTTTTGCTAATTTAATTTTTTTACTGATTTCTACATTCATTTCAGTAAGGGTCATGTATTCAGGTGTCTAAAAATTCATTTGTTGCATTTCAAATCAGAGATACTTATGAAACATATATATTCTTTAATGCAGATTGCAGCCATTTCTGAAGACAGAGTTTTGATTTTTTTGTTATATAAAGCGCTGGTATTTACCAGAATTAACATTATAGATAGTCCAATTTTGATAACTAGAGCTGTATATTTTCACATAGAATATCGTAGGTTGAAGGAAAGTAAAAAATCAGATTTTTAGTAGTTTTTAAGCTGTATGTTTTGTAGAACTGCAGCAGCAGAAGAGCAACTATGGTTTTAAGCACTATTGACTGGACATCTAATATTTTTAAAACCTTTTCCCTCTGGTTCTCATGTTGTAGCTGGATTGTAGACTGAAGAGTATGGAGTATTAGAATAACACTGTTGACTCTGCCATTAATTCATTCAACTGGTTTTGGCACTATAAAACATTATTACTCGTAATAGTCTGAAACTAATTATTTTCACATCATGTTGGCTTTTCAACACTAGCCAAAATTTTTTTCTTCAATATAATATTGCATTACAATTTCAAATTAAAATTAAACACTAAAATTTGTCAACATGGTTGAGGTTTTGTGTGCAGTTTTTCCAATTTTTCTGGCTTTTATGTAAACCTGTAACTGGTTAACTCTTTTCAAAGTAACAGCAGAAATAGAAATTAATATGAAGTCTATTTACAAATAAAACAGCCACTTAAGCTATTTCCTCTCATTGTATATGTACTTGAAATAATAACTTTATATTCATTTGCAAGTGAGTATATAGGGTGAGACTAACAATTTTTTCCTTCATTTTATCAAAGAGAAAAAGTTTTCAATGCCATTTCCACTGGACCCATTTAGGTATTAAAAATATAATTAATGTAAGGTGTCAAGTAAATTTTATATAAAATATTGACAAATAAAGACTTTGCCAAATTAAAAACATGAATAATTTTATTATTATTTTGTTTCTGTGGTGAATTCAGACTCATAGTATCTTAAACTGAGGCTCTACTCCTCCTGGTTTGGAATAACGCACATTTGAATAGAATTAGTCTAATCAGGAATCAAATAATACTAGTCTACAATAAAGAAGTGTTAATTGCTTAAGAAAACATTCTTTCAGAGGGAAGAAAACAGGATACAAAATGTATTTTTATTGTGATATTGTGCCAAAGAAAGGCTCGATAAACAAAGTGTCAACTAACATAAGCAGAGAGGTGTGGAGCCTATACATTCTTTCAAAGTGGAACAATAGTATTTCAGTATTGAGTTTCATGCTGCATTTTTGGGTAGGCATATGAAATCTTTCATGATCACAATTACCTATTATATTATATGCCTTCAATTAATAACTATAACATCCATGCTTTTCTTACAATTATTTGTTGAAAATATTTTTTTTCTCTATGCATGCAAAGAGAATAGACACATTTTAAGTAAAAAATCTAAGTTATAAGGAAAGTCTGGGAAACACAGGGATAAATAATCTGCCCATGGACAAAAGCAACCAATAGCTGACTGAGCAATTAGTTTTGGATCACAAAAGAGACCTAGTTTTTCAATAACAATCATGAACACCTTAGGGAATCAGCTTTTCCCCCTATCAGACTGCTGTTATATGTAAATGGTTTTGGGAACAGGCAATTACCTCACACATACATAAGGTTATGTTTTAACTGTAGACTTAAATAGTGCCCATTCTAAAAACTCTGATAGCATATATGTACCAAACAATCTCTAGGTCAGATCTAATTGAGTTTATCTCTATATCAAAGTATTTGCAGGATTAGGGCTTAGGTTTTTCCTTAAGAATAGAAATATTATTTCTATCTTTTATTTTCCTTAATTTAAGAATCTTCTGAGAAACAAGTAGTACAACCCATAGCAATAGCCTTAATTTGCAAAATATTACTTTTTTCACATACAGTATTAATCGTCTTAATCACAGATCTTTGTCCCTCTACTTAAGAAAAAAACATATATAAAATATGATTGTGAAGCAAAGCTTTGAGAGAGATTTAATAGGACTTTTAAATATTAAATCTAATGTAATAGTGTCCTTTCCATAGAATTTTAGCTCACACGTCAAGCAGCAACAAATGTTAAGACCTTTAGAGAGGATGAATATTGGTATTGTGACTTTTAAAAAATTTTACACTATGCAATAGCCCTAGAACATGTATGGCGGAAAAAAATGTAGAAGTAATAATATTTTATATGAATCTTGAAGATGTTGCTTAGTTTATTGGGGAAATTATGCTTCAAGAATTAGTGAGTTAAATAAGACAGAAAACTAGATAATTATGTTTTATTTTACCTTTTGGATTTTAAGCCTATAGGCGTTAAACTGCAAGTTGGGTTAGTATTTAATAAAGAATAATATAAACGGTTCTTCCACCCAGAAATGCTTTTAGAAACTTGGACATCTTTCATAACTTACAGAAAATACTGGTTTTTATTGTTCTTTTCCAATCTCTTCCTGCTACAAAGGAGGAAAAAGGATCTGTAGCAGGAGCACCAATATTATACGAAAGAAGGCCTCCAGTATGTTTGAGTGAAAATCAGAAAACAGAACAAGATTAATTTCTTATTTAAATTGAGGGATTTCTCATCCGAGGTTTCTATGCCAAATTATACTGTGGAATTAGCAATTATCATTATGTTTGTATTTCTAGTGTATTGCAGCTACCTGTAACAAACACAGTTCAAAACCACTCAGTCAGTGCTAGTAGGGGTACTCAACTGCTGGAGCACAAATCCAGATGTTCAGGAGGGAAATCAGAGGAACATCCTGCTAGGGAATTAGCACTCCAACTAGACTTTGCACCTCTCCATCCTCTGCAGGCACTCATCTTCTTCATAAGAGGTACCTGTACTAAAGCTAACTTCATTTTCCTCACAACAGAGTCTGAAGAGCCGGTGCCATTGTAGGTCTTTATTTTAAGTAACCTAAGTGGTGGCCAAGACTGGAACAGGCAAATCAAGAGATTTTCTCATGCAGTTGCTTTGCTTGGCAACAAGATCACCAGCATTAGTGCCTCTCCTGGAGCACGTTTAGCTAGTGTTGTTCTAGAGGTCTCCTGCAGTTCAGAGCTAATGTGTCCAATCATATTGAAGAATTTTTTTTTTCGCTTTGCAAAAGAAGTAGTTAAAATAAAATATTCAGTGTTCTAAGGTGCTAACTGCATCACCAGCTACCCTCCCACACAAAAACAAGTGCAAGGAACCACTGAATAAACCTACAAGAATTATCTCATGATCTCAACAGCCGCATGTCTGGTTGTTCAGCAATACTTTTCCCAGGTGCTTAGGAGATAACTTCTATGGGTTGACACAGGGCCAAACACATGCATGCAGAAAGCACATCAGATACTGCTTCTGGTGCAAGATAGTCTTATTATTGTTCTATTTGTTGCTGCTGCAGCTTCAGGGAAATTTCAAAAAATAATAGAACTCTTTAAAGGTTTGTTTTGTATTTCTTTTTCTAGCAATTTGAGAAATTAAACCCTGAGCTATAGGAGCAGCTTTTGTTCATGCGGTATTTATAGTGAAGACAGTTATACTTACTACCTGTTGGGCGGGGGAAGTGGATGGGGTGGGACTGCAAGTGGCTGTGTCTTGTTTGGCTGCCAGCTACGTTAAACTATCACACCTGCTTAAAAACTTCTGACTGAATAACTCAACAGAAGTTACAAACAGCAGTGCCTATTTTGAAGACTTCAGCATTTTTCAGCAAGAATGTGTTGTTAAAATTGGACTGGAAAACTCTCATTTTTGGGAAATTATATTCCCCTCTCTTTATTGGGTAATATGAGTGACAAGAACCTGTGTGAAATAATTATTTTCTGGCACTAAAAGCTAAGAAAAATACAAAGTTTTCAAATGAAAAAAAAAAAAAAATCTTAATTATCTGGTCAAGAGATCTTGCCATTCATTCATATTTTAGCATTAATGACTTCATTCTTTTTAGCTGTTGTTATTGGTTTTTATAAAATATTTTCTAGAAACACAGTACTTGAAGAATTGATAAGTATTATAAACCACATATCTATATTTGTTTAAGAAGGTTTTCTTTAAAAGGATTGGGTTGAAATATAATAAGCCTTAGAACACAGTGATTAAGACCACTGTCTGTAATAGCTGAGTAACACCCTAACAATGACATATATATCCATCTTCCTATCTCTTTTTTTTTTTTTTTCCCTAATACTAACTAATTCATCTGATTATATTTGTAAACTCAGATTGAAAGTCAACTTAAATCACCACCTAAGAATCCTGCATTTAGTAGTAGCACAGGCAGACTGGCATCACTCTTTGCAAGCACGTTCCTAGATTCTTAAATCTTTGCTGATCTAGTCTGCCTACTAATTTAAAAAAATAAACTTAAATAATTAAATCACTGCAAGACTTTCTATGCTGTTTGCTGAAATCTAATATACCTGTTTGCAAGCAGTCAGTACCTTTGGTGCTAGGTTAAATGTCAGTTTTCATAACTACTCTCCAAGCTAAGCAGAGATCGATACATCTGTTTTTGATGCACAGTATATATGTAAATGTTTCCTTCAACGTGGAGTAACTACCTAATCTCTTTTTATACTGAGAAATTTTGCTGTAGCATGCAGCAAAGAAATATAAACAACCACCTAATGCACAGCCTCTCTACAGCTTTGAGACTCTCTTGTGGTAACTGCTGGTAAACTATGAGAAGCTTCCTCAGAGTCAGCTGTGTAGGAACTATGTGGAATGATTGTCACGATAAACTTTCAGTCTTTGTAATTTTACAAAGCATTCCTTGTATTAAATTTACTTTTCACAAACTACTATTAAACTGACAAGCCATTAAAATGTAACAATTAAATAACGTCACACTTTTAAATATTATCTTTACTTCTGATTCACTCCTGTAAATGAACAGCATGACAAATTGCACTGCAGTGACCTGACATAAAATACGTAGGAGTCACTGGGGTGTATTTCCATTAACTATCAAAGGTTTTGCACTCAATTCTTAGATTCAGTGTAAATGACATTATCCATATATTGCTTGAAATGTTTTATCTTGATAAGACAAACAGCATTTTGCATGAGAAAATAAGAATGGAATTAATTTTTGCTAAAATATTAGTACTTTTTCTAGATTTCCAATGCCATTTTATCTTGAAAAATGAAATAAAAAGCAAGTAAAACATTTGGAAGGCTAAAGCCTAAAAAGTTGTCATCTTGCTTAGTAAAATAATACACCTGTTTGCCATTTACAACAAAGTGGTTCAATGGAGATTTAAAATCTGCAGCAGTTAAAATGCCACTTAAAAAGTGTTGAAACTCAAAGGCTATACTGCTCCCAAAGAAATTCCCAGTTTTATTAAAAGACACACAAGTCCTATATTTCTTGAAGTGTATTGGTGGTAAGTATACTTTACTCCCAAATATTCAAAATACTACTCCAATACAATTTGCACAAAATTTATTTTCAATGAACATAGAAAGTATAAATGTCAAACTAGACACACAATTCAAAATGAAGGCAGTGATGATTATAATTTACTCACCTCTTACATAGCTCAACATAGTATGAATTTCAGGCCACATATTCTGTTGCGTATCTGAGTTTCTTCTCCAGATTTTTTCACTCTACTGTCAATTTTGTCTATTAATTCTTCAAAAGAGATTGCATTTCCAAAACCAGTGATGTAATAAAAAAAAATTATTTATTGTGTTCCTTTATGGGAAATTAAATCTTATATTCTCCATCATATTTTATAAGTCAAAAAATTGACCGAAGGGAATTCATAACAAGTTGCGATTCTTCTTTTATGCAGTTTTCAGTTAAGATTGTAATATCAAAATGAGATTCTAAAATGAATGTTTGGAGATCTCCAGACACGAAGTATTTGAAGATTCAGAAGCACCTGGATTATCCAAGCTGACTAAAGTGGCATATAAAGACCTCTGCTAAGAAAACCTGCATAGAACAGTTATATAACTGACATGATGAACTTAGATGCTTCCTCTTCCTTTAGTGTGAGATTTAGCAAATCACAAAATACAAGGAAATTAACAAAACATATGGAATTTTTTTTATCAGTGTACTAAATCCATGCAGAGGCAAAGTAAAAGAATAGACAGAAAAAAAGGGAAGTAAAAAGATTTGCCATAGAAGGAATAAATCCACAAAAAAATGTCTGTCATCTGTTTGTAGAGGCAAGATTAGTCAACAAAGGCTACTATGGAAAATTATTTGTGTGAAACATTTGTAAAATTTAGAAACCTTACCTGTTGCAACAATGTATTTCAATTAATTTTTATTTTTTAGGTATGTTATATTATTGTTTTAGACAACCTTGTGTCTAAAACAGTAAACTGCTTTTTATTAACCTAATTGATATTAAATTAGGACTTTTTACAGTATTTGCATATGTGAACATATTGACACAGGTTGAAAGAAACAACAGGTGAAGAAGCAATGAAAGGAAATTCTACAAGGTAAGTGTGATAGTTTAACTACCATACAATGCTGAGTGGTCAGGAGTTATGGCTTTCTGATGTGGATATCTGCGTAGACAGAAGACTATACTAATCCTTTTACTGTTCCCATAATAGTGTGGGCCTGCAATCCCAAGTTGCTAAAACACACAAGAAAGGAATTCAAGCTGAAAAGTTAGATGATGGTGGTTCATTAAAACTAGGCGGAGAAAGGGGGTAAGGAAACACAGCCCAGAAATACCAGGACTTCACCACTTATGACCTTTACCTAAGAAATGTGAAATGCTTCTGAAAATCAGTGATGCACAGAGGGAGTGGGTGATACATTTCCTGGCCTTTCCATCAGGAATATTCTACTAGAAGACGTGAACTGGAGGACTATTCACCCAACTCTGATTTCTTCTAACCCTTCTGTGATGTTGCCACAAATAGCCTGCACTCACTTAATCGAGCTTCAGCTACAGGTGAGTGTAATACACAGTAGCAATGGCAGAAGCAAAATAGCTGGTGAGGCAAATGCATCTGTTCTGCAGGGCTCTCTCTCCCCTGAGGTTTCCTTTCGATGTGGGCTGATTTCTTACAGACTTCTGGGCCTTCCTATGCTTTCCATTTGCATCAATGAGTTTTCTTAAAACACGTTAATTGCACAGTTGTCTGCCTCCTCCATGAACTCAGTCACAGTGCTATCCCTGTCAATGGACTATTGTACCTTAAAAGCTTTTTTCCCCCGCCCCATTGTATTTTTAATTTCTAAGTTGAAGGCCTCTCTTCTCCTGGTAATAACTCATTAGCCTCAATATTGGCTTGTCCTCAAATGCTTATAACTTATTTTCTTTTCTCCTCTGTATTTCTTAAAGCCTTCTGGTGCAGTTAGTACTTTGCCATCTGCTGCCCGTGTGACATGGCAGTAGGGAATGACTGGTCTGAGGGATGTTTTCTGAAATGTGATGAAAAGTGTGTCTGTGTTCCCATTTCTGGCTGTGCTACTCTAACACACTACATTCTTTCTGCTGATCTATTACTGCCTGTCTTCAGTCATGAAATGTGGTATCTTTCAGGCTAGACACTTGCAGTTTAAGTGTACTCAGCTCATTGTACTTTCTCCACTAATCCCTCTCATCTCCCTTTTCTTCTCACCACTGAGTAATAACTCACTTCATCTTTACTTGTTACTTACACTCTCCATGGTTTATTTACAATGTTTTTCACAATGCCTACGACGATATATTTTACTCCAGACCATTCCTTATTAACATCTTGTCATGAAGCAATTACCTTTGCATCCTCTTCTCAACTTTGACTCTCTTTTAGAGTTGTGGAAGAAGGAGGACTTTGACCCATCAGCTGTGAAGAGATATTGACTGTCTCTGTCTCGGTATAAAAAGAGTCTCTGTACCAACTGCTGCTAGGTAATTCAGAGAAAAATGGTCAGAATGGTTGAAAACTGTAAATACATTGTGTTAAGGTAGGTAGTTTCAAAACCATTGTGACTTGCTTGGTGATCTAAGCCTGTGATTTGTTATGTCTCAAGGAGGAGGAGATAAGGTTACATTTTGACTCTGAGCTTCATTTCCAAATTACCTGAACTGAGTGGGAATCACAGTTAAGTAGAGGTCAGGCTAGAAAAAAGTCCTGGATTAACAGCTTCAGAGAATCTGTCCAGCATTAATATTACTTTCTACATCATCATGCTGCAATAAAGAAGTGTCCATGAGTCCATTCTGGCTGGTCCGACTCCTTCTTTACATCATAACATGGGGCTGTGTTGTGGTTAACCTGTCAGTTCATTGCAGCCTGGGACTGTTTCTGTACTACAGGCTTTATTGTGCCTGGGAAATCTTAAGTCTGGCTCGTGACACCATCACCCACTTTGCTTGTTAACGTGAGAAAGACAATTGGTCTATAGACTTATTTTCCCGCTTGTAGGAAAGAAATAAGAGTTCCTCTGCTGCAGACCATGGTTTAATCCATATTGTAAAGTTTCCAATAACTCATCTACAAGGTTCTGAGAGAGATAATGTTATACTAGAGTAATCATGTCGACTTCATGGGCTATACTGATGAAACAGAGAGCAATTCAGGATTTCACCTTTCACTGATATGATCCTTCAATATGTAAGTACCATCAGTGATCTAACAATAAATTGACATTCATTTGGCAGAGTTACTGCTGGGTGCCGTGAGAGCATCCTCCAATTTAAAGTTTAAGAACTTCAGTGTTTATCTCATCCATTGACTATCTTACTGTTCAAAGTACTTCTGTGAGAGGCTAGAGGAAAATTACTTTTAAACTGTGAATTACAGTCTTGGTTGTGTTTTAATTTTTTTTTAACTGGAAGTGAGAAAATAAAATAAATAAAAAAGCACACTATTTTTGGTCTTTCTCTTATCTAGGAAATAATATAGTCTGCCAGTTTCCAATTAGCCCTGTTTATGATGCATTAATTAAATTTAATTTTCAATGTAATGAAATCACATTATGAGACTAAAATATTAATGACTGGACAACCTCTGAAATCTGAGTACACTGTAGTATACATGCAGTTACCTTGTAATTTTTCCTGTGCTGTAACAAGAATGACAAATTTTGTTAGCTTCCCGTGATGCACAGTGGATCCAGTTCTGGTATAATTCAGGAGCAGCCTCAGAACAGGGAAAGGTTCTAAACATTAAATTATCCATGGGTTTTTTTGAGGTTTATTTTGTGGGGATTTTTGGGTTTTTTAAAAGCAATGGGTAGAATAAGACATATATACAAGTTATGTTACTTATGAAGTCTATTAGGATTTTTCACAAGGGAAATGAAAGACCAAGCAAACATGTCTTTTGATCAGCTTATGCTACAAAAGTCTAAAAAGCTAGCCTTACCAGTGTTTTTAGACATTTGAGAAATCTCATCATTGTCATCCTTTTGAGGATTATAAATCTTTGAAGGCTGTGTTTCTTGAACTTTGAAAACATTACTTCCTCAGCACTGCTTGTAAGCAGTGACAGATTCTCTCCTATGACTCCTAAAACAATCATTATCTACTGTAAAAGTCAAAAACACTTCTAAGACATTTTACTTGTACACAGAAGAGCCACCCACTGTTAAGAGAAGCTCCTGGTAAATTGAAACTGAACCTAGGAGGTCTTCCTTCCCCAAAGACGTAACTGGAGTACAGGTAACTTCAGATGACACTGCTGTGGTTAACAATCATCTTGCAGAATATGACCACTTGAGTTAGACTTGCTGTCTAGATGAGCATCATAAAAAAATTTACTTTGGACCTATATGCCATGAAAATCAAAATTTAACAGCACAATTTTGGAATGTTAAAATATCTCAAAGTAGAATTGGTGCTCAATTTTCTTGAAAACAGCTTCAGCAGAACCAAGTCCCAAGTAATAAGCCCTTCACTACCACACTTGCTCTCTAAGCAGAAGAGAGTTTCTGCTGGTCATCACTACTGCTTGCTGTCTAAAGTCAGCTTGAAGTGAACCTTGTATGCAGCTGCTGTAGTTTCACCAACACCTGTTAGTGGTATTTGGTACAGAAATGATGGTAATAGGTGATCAATTTCTCAAGGCAGCATGGCCCATAGACTTAGGTCTTCTATATGATTTTCTTCCAGTTATGTCTGTGTCTGTTCTCAAGGCAATATAATACAGAGATGTTAGCACCTACCAGCAAGCAGGTAAGGAATGTCAGGAGTGACTAATCTCTAGGTCTTGATTTATTTTCTGAGAATGAGGAGTAAGATTTTGCTCATCTTATTTCATCTACATCTATTATGAGACCACAAGTCAGATTATCATTTGGATAACTTGACAATCTTTGATGTAGAATGGCTATCACCAAATGCTGTTGTTATTATGACCTTGTAAGTCATGAACTATTTAACCTTTGCTTACTTATTATTCCCATAAAAACTTTTTTATGCTTCAAAATGCCTAAATTTGAACTGACAGCTATTTTTTCTTCTAATAGTTTGTTCTAGTTATTAGTGACACTGTTAATTTTTTTATGCCTACCTTTGTGCCTGAAATTTTAATTTGTCTAGAGACAACCATACTTTTGCCACTATATTAGCAACAACTTTTGGTAGCAGTATTGGTGATATTATCACCCTAGAAGAGGAAAGGCTTAAAATCCAGAATAAAGAGTAAATTTATCTACATTAAAAATAAAATTTGAGGTATAAAAATTTTGGGAACTAGTCTTTATACCTTACCTGGAGACAAAAAAAAAAAAAAAAAGAAAAAAAAAGAAAAAAGAAAAAAAAGGCAGCAATTGATGTCTTAACAATTAAGAACAAATATTTAAAATAACAACACAGGAATTATTTTTGTTACCTCAAACTTATGAAAGAGTTAACAGAACTGTGAAATGCAAGGGTATTTAGTTTACCCTTGGTAGAGAAAAAAACTCAGTTTAGCTAAGTGCTGCTGAGGCAGAAAATGCCAGCCAACCCAACAAGAAGACAGACGACTTAACTTCAGTCAGAACAGAATAGAGTCTTGTCCTGTTACTGGCAAGTGTAAAGTCTTGGTTTCTTTTTCTTTCCTCCTCATGAGGAGCCTCTCTTGTCTGAAAATATGATTGAGCTCATGTGTCAATCTTTTCATCATTGAGCAATATTTTTTTCCCTTTTCCTTTTTCAGTCACTCAGTGAAAAGAAATGGCCTTTGAGACCTCTAGCTTTCATTCAAACTTCAACTAAATTATACTCAAGTTTGAAATAGTGCTTCCCCAAAGGTAGAATCAATGGATACAATAATATCCTGGTTCTTAAAGCTGAGGTAGTACACTGTGGCACTGGAAAGGAAAAACTTGCCATTTGCCTGTGATATATTATTATGCTTCCATTAAAAAAAAAAAAAAAAAAAAAAAAAAAAAAAAAAGTAGTTTTAAGGGAATGCAGAATACAATCAGGGAAAAAAGGTTTTCACTTCAGAGTCTGGAAATTCCTGTTACATTTATTTTACTGGAATTTGCCAAAATTTCCAAATCAAATCTTCTGTAGGAACAGACCTGTTTCCTCACAAGATAATAGTACTAACAATAATTTTAAATAATCTCCAAGATTCCTATTATCATAATTATTATCCATTGAATTAAGTATTTCCATGTCTTTGTTTCAAATGTTTGCACCAAAAATACTGTGATAAAATATATAATCTTTATTTTTTTGTATCATGATTATTGAAATTTATCAATCATTATAATTTTGAACATCAGTATCAAAAAACTTACCTTTTCCATTTTTCTCTTCTGATTCAACCAAAATATCTTAAAACAAGAGCAGACTTCAGCATGTGAGATTAATCCTGAGTTTTCACAAGCTCTGTTATTCATAATTAAAATGCCAGCAATTTTTGTACAGCAGAAAGAACCTACTGACAATAATGGAACATATGTAAGTCACCTCACACCCAGGAAGTCCCTTTCACACAGTGTCAGAAGTTGGGAGAGAGATCAAGAGAAAGTCGTTATAGTTCTCTCTCTCTTGTTACTCTCTGTAGATATCTGCTTTTTAATGTTGTTAGAGAGAAGATGCTGAGTGACTCAGCCTTTTGGTCTAACCACTGCCACTGTTCTAGTGTTTTATAAAACTTCCACCACTGTTTTTCAAATCAGCATACATGTTTGCATTATTATTAATTACTTTCATCTCTCAAAAGTTAGTTCAAATCTTACATCCCTTGCATTTGTTTCTTTGTCTCCATTGATTCACCTTTTCCTGAAATATCAGGTATTTGACTGAACTATATACTATGAATAGTGATGTATTAGACTTTGGTTCCTATCCCAACGGAGTTAAGTTGCATAGAATTGTCTTCTTTTTAAACCAACAAATTTATAGCGTTGTAAAACAAACAAGCATGTGCCCTTCTGTTTACATATGGAATTGAAGCTGCTTAATAAATGCATCATCAGCCTGACTTTTAACATAGCAACTTGTAAAGCATAGTTTCAGTATGTGCCCAGGGGTGGTGAGACTGCACATGTTAAATAACACAAGACAGAGACTATTCAGGAGTCAGCAGGTATAAGCCAGGGAGTTGTTCCCGACTCATTTTAATGATATAAGCAAAGGAGTTCTCCAGTTCATTCTAACATCACTTGAGCATCAATATCATCTTACTTGATCTTTTCTACTGGGAAATTCAGAAGGTAGTGACAACAGTGATTTCATACTCTTATGCTCTGATTGTTACTTTACACATGGTGCTGATTAACAGGAGCAGTAACCTAGTGAATTAGGAGCAGAATAGACCTAATAATATTAAGCAAAATATTCCTAGGTTTCAATCACATGAAACCATGGACATAGGTGTATTCTTGTCTGTCTGCTGGACTTGACACTAACAAGAGAAATAATTTCAGCATTAGTAATTGGTAAGGATAGCATCTTGTTTTCACCTGTTAACAAATCAGAAAGCTCATTTTCTATTTGCTTGAGTCTATGTGAGCTTATCCACAGCTTGTTTTAGCTGCACTGCACTACATTAAGTGCCACTTTTCAAATAAAGGTGTTTGTTTTCCCTATAGTATTATTGAACTAATAAGAAGTTCTTCTAAATAAGAAGATTATTGATATCCAGGAATACCAAGGAGAGGTTTCTAGGACTGGTATTATTGACTTTTACTGGTTAAATGTTACTGGAACTTAAAGCCAAGCCAATGTATCAAATCAAAAGTCTGCAACCTCTGCTTTCACATCTCTTTCCTCATTTTTATGCACCAAACCATCCTATGACACAGTAAAAGTAGATCTATTACCATATAAATTATGATATATATGAGAAAAGCTTGGGTCTTTTCCTCCAGAGGAATGACCCCTTGCATTCCTCTCCTGCCTGTTAATTTGCTGTATTTTACAACTTGATGAGAAAGCGTATGTCATTCCAAAGTGTCAATATTCCAAAAAGAAAGGTAAAGACCCTTAACTTCAGCAAATTTAAATTAAAAGTGGCTTCTTTACTGTACCACTATACTTGTTCTAAATCAGAGACACATCCACCCTGCTTTCAGTACCGGAGAGAAGCAGTGTTAAAGAGTGGCATCTTAATTCAGTGTTTCTCCTGTTTATGTAATGATCAAGAACTTGCCTCTCCACTTTTCCAGATCATCTCATCAGCTAAGGATCTTTCTGAGGCGACTGGGTTTCTCCTTTAGTGCTGAAATAGACAGAAGCAACATTTAGTACATGTGGTCAAGTAATAGCATGGAAAGAGACTTTTTCTGTAAGAAATGCACTCATTTTCCCAGAAATTTCATGGTGTATTATTCAGCTAGTAAAATATTAAGTATGTGATCATTTACAGTTCCTTACTCCTTAACAAAGAAAGAGAGAAGATGGGAAACATAAAATGGGAAAACAGCATCTCTTAGCTGCCAAAACAAACATTTCACTGCCTTCCTGTAATGAAGTGAACACAGAACAACTCAACAATGAAGCTCTTCCACAACAGAGTAACATGATGATGTCCTGTGACTGAAAGTGTCCCTTCGTGGCTGGTCGATAATTAAGAATAGTATGCATCTTAAAAGTTATGATGTGGTTTAAGCAATAAAAAAATCTGGTCTCATTATTTGTCAGGGAAGAAGGACAAACAAATTCCATTATTTTCCTGTTAGAATTATAAGTTCTAAAATCTGACACTTCAGTCTAAAAATATAGTTAGACATGAATTCTAAGAGATTACACTACTTAAAAATACCATAAACTTTTTTCTTGAAGACATATTATTAATCCTCCTTCCACTGTCATAATTTTCAGTATTTTTTCAAAATATCTATAAAATTGCATACCAAGTTTCTGGCTATGAACCTCTCTCTTCACTTGTTTCTTAGTTGATAACATTTTGAGAAAATGGCTCTTAAAAATGCCCCTAGTTTTAAAATATGGTTACAAATAAAGTTACTAATGTGGATTTGGAAATCAAAGACTATATTGAAGGGGAAATGCAAATAAGTAAATTTATGGTAATTAAACTATTAATGTAAATAAATCACAAACCCTTTAGTACCAATTCGCTAGGCCATTATATGAAGTATATCCTCACAAAATTTTTAGTCTACTTTTTGGAGGGAAAGTTCTGAAAATATAAAAATACAGAAGTTAATGTGTTTAGTTTAAGCTTTTAAATAAAGATACATTTGTTCAGTTGGATTTTTTTTTTTTAATTTACAGATTTGTCAGAGAAAATGTTTAATATCAACAGTTCTAAAGAAGACATGAGACCAAATTATCATAGCCTTTAAAAATTCTGGCAAAAGCATATGCATTTTAGTAAGTCTATTTATAATACTGTAAAGAACTTTGGAAAATGCAACAAATTTAAACATTTTTTTTGTGCATTAAATGATATAAATATTGATGATTTTAAGATTAAAATTATCAGTTCCTCTCTAGAAAGCAAATTCAATAGCAAAGCTTTTCTTGTTGTTAATAGGCCATAGAGAAAAGAAGTCATATCTTCTTCCATGGTTTACTAACCTCCTATAATGCATTTCATCAAGGACAGTCTGATGGAGTGGGAAGAAGACTCTTCTCTCAAATGAGAGATGGTAAAAAAGCTGGAAAGATTTGTGCTTGTTCTTGCAGTTAAGGTAATTTTAAGTATGACATTCTCAGAAAAACACCCGTCCTGGCAGGAAGGAAGCTAGACAGAGGAAGGGTTACAAAGAGATCATATAAACCATTCTTAGAAAAAAAATGAATTCCATGGAATTTTTAAATTTTCTTAAAATATTTTTTTATAGATATGCAATTTTAAAGATGGGAACATTTTCAATTTCAATAAGGCAAGTTGCTCAGATGTTACATTACTGAATTTTTTCCTTCTTTCAATGACTGTTTACATTACTCTTAGCTTTGAAATCTGGTAACACAGTTGTTCCCTGTCTACACCACTGCATTACAGCCAGAGGCTGCAGAGCTTTTCCTCACTGCTGGTGTCAAGGTGGAACTGCAAACAGTAGGGAGACATGTGATGGGTCCTTGCTGACTGTAGTGGAGCTACACTTTGCTATCTCCTCCTGCAGACACTGATACAGTCACAGAGATTGTAGAGGAGGACCCAGTGTTGCTTAGCATCCTCTGCTTTCCCATTTGAGTAAGTCTGTGCTGATTAGCAAGTTAGAAATATTTCAACTGGGTTTATTTACTGCTTGACAAAGGCTTAGGAGAAATGCAGCTAACACAGGACAGAGATCCTCTGGAGAACAATGCTGCTTTATCTAGTCTGTTTCCAGGACTTCAGCTAGCTATATATGCAGCTACAAACAAAACTTAAGTGGGATGAAAATAAAAATGTTGCTGGAAGTAAGCTTTTTAATTAGTGTTTTTTCTTAAATTATTTTCATTTAAAATATTCCTGTAGTGGAACAGTATCAGAGTATCAGCCATACTGAATCATATGCTACAGAAATCACAGGCCATGTATTTAAGCTGATCTAAGCTCAAATGCTCTGTGTTCAGTGTTCTTATTGTCAGAAGAACATTGATGCAGATATAATACTTGGCTAAATATATTTCTGTATCATGTTCATCCATTATTCCATAAGCTGTTTTCCTATTGCAGATAATCTTACAGGTGCCACCTACAAGTGACAAATGGGTTTATGGAGGGTTTTTTTGCATCCGCCAACCAAAAGATATTCACTAATACTGTTACTCTGGAATAAATCATGTAGCTTATGGTTAAAATGAGTTTAAAAAAGGCTGGGAACATTTGTGAATTTCCTATCTGTTACAGCAGCTGCCTGACTCTATCTCCTTTGTCATTTATTATAAAATCTGTGGAAGGACCTTGAAAGGTGAGATAGACCTTTTTTTTTTTTTTTTTTTTTTTTTTTTTAAAGTTTTGCTGGTATATTTGCCCCTTATGTGGTCTTTATTAAACTTGGGGATACTGAATATAGATGTCTGGAAAATGCTATGTGAATCAAAGACAAATGCGTTCTGCAGTCATAAATATGATAAGCTATATAACAAGTCAAAAGCTAAGTTTTTGTTGCCTGCCTGCCTTTATCTATACTAAATTTCACATTTTGCTCACTTGGCTTATTTCCAGCTGTGATTATTATTGACTAGTGTGGAAGCCACAGCTTTGTGTGGCTGAAGAAATGAGACATTTAATGGGGACTCAGAAGACCTACACTCTATTAATGGTTCAATTTCTGCTTCTTACCCAGTATCTTTAAATGCTCTCCTTTTTTGAAAGGAAATCCTGCAGCAAGTGCTAATGTTGGGTGAAGTGTGGCAGGACTCTCTGTCCTCAGTACGAATGCAATAACAGTTTAAACAGTTTAAATTAGTGACATTTGCTTCCATTACTGTGCATTAAAACTTGATATTGATCTGCTAACTGAGAGCATCTGTGCACGTTTACTTGGATCTCTTCTGCACGGCAACAAACACCAGCCAAGAGAAGACTAAATTTTTAAGCTATGGATAGCTAATGATAAATTTTCACATTTTTGGAAGGTTCTTTACAGTTAAGTTGTGTGATGAAGTTTTTGGTTTTAAATTAAATGGATAATAATGTCAAACACGTCAAATGTTAAAGAATGTCAAAACTGCCAAACAAGTTAAAAACAGAAAAATAAATTAAAAGAAAAAAACACTCAAAGACAACTTCATTTTCAGAGTTTTCTGACCGAAGTTGCTAGTCTGAGGAGCCATATTCTACTTTCTTAAACTTGCTTTTTCTTGAGTCTTTATTTTTCCTAATCTTTCAATAAAGTGTGAAATACAGTTTGGAAAACAGTTATTCACTTCCCTCAGTTCTTTCTCTTTTTTCTCAGGCAGTATAAGAGAATACCTGATATCATACAGAAGATGTGTTCAGAAGAAAAAATAAAATGTTAAGTGTCAGGGATTTTTAAAAAAATAAAAAAAAGCATAAATATGAACATTTAACTCAGGATTTTTAATCCCATAGAAGTATGCAATTAGTCATGCAACAAAGTCTTTCAAAATTCAAGAGAAAACCAATGAAAAATGAAGAAATGTAGTCTTATACTAAATATGTGACTGAAAAAAGATGCCTAGATGTCTTTGCAAAATGCTTAAAAATGCTAATTTCATCTTCAGAGCTATAAATTGATCTGTGAACCTTGAACTGATTTTAATATTGCAAACAGAATTTTGAAGTGAATTGTGATTATCTTCAGGACAGTATCCTCTTTGGTGAATGTATTTTATATTGTTTAAAGCAGAACTAAAACATGTTTGTATGTGACTTACATATAGCAAAAACTGCAAACAAAGCTGACGTAATCTTGAAAATTTTTTGCCATGGTTAACAAAGTGAATACTGATCACAGCAGCATTAAAATTTTATGTAATTTGTCAAAGTTACATCAATCAACAAAGACTGAGCATTCACCTCATTTGTTTTGGGAAAAGTGTTCTGCAATTCAATAATCTGTCATAGTTTTTACAGATTACTCTGTAGTACAATAATATAATAAAGACTTTCCTTGATACAAACCAATTAGTTTCTTTAAACATCAGTAGACTGTACATTATGAAACACATTAGAGATGTTTTGTAAAAACTTGGGATAGAATCACCACGTGAAATATATGATTATGTTTCCTTACTTACAAAGAAGTGAAAGTCTTGTCAAGAGACATTGGCTCATACCATTAACATTTAACCATGTCAATAGTTTAAGATTTTGCTTGGAACTTCCCACTTTTCCAAAAGTTAGCAAAAAAGTAATTTGAAATTATTATTGAAAAATACAGGAAGATTTTATTGAGATTTAATTTTGACTAAAGTGGAAATTTACTACTTAACTGCAACAGTATTTGCAGTGAACTTCTTACTTAGACATCTGATTAAGTGATATTCCATGACAGCTGAGGAGGTTAAACTACTGTAGATGAATAAAAGTATGAAATTATGTTTCGTGAAATTATATTGATTTAGCTTAAATAACTATATGTCAAAAACTGCCTTTGTTGTCCTAGAATGTGTGAGAATGTAGCGTATTCCCTGATCTGAGGTTATTTGTATGTATTGGATGTTTTCTGACCATCGTCATTGTGAACTGATATTTTTGGTTCATTTTAAGTGTTCTAAGCTTAAATTTTCACACAAAATTTTGACTACAAGGTTGCTAAACTAGAAATTAACTGGATTAGTTTATTTCCAGTTTACTGTTGTAAGAAATGGGTATGAACTAACTTAATGGCCCCCCCAAGGGATATTTAATTGCAGTTCAGTTTCCCCTTTCTCATGTCAGGAATAAAGCTCTACTCTGCTGTTTGGTAGCTGTCATAGGGAAACTGCAATGTGCTCCAGGTTTTGGGGAGTCAGACTGCAAAGGGAAATAATGAAACATTTAAATCATTATTTAATTGCCTTTTGCTCAATTAATATAGTATCTTTTTTAAAAATTAGCACAGATTTTCTCCAAAATTTTGCATTGCAAGGAAACTCATTGAGAATATGTAAGTTTTGTGGCAGCAAAATTCTGTGAATAGTTAATTCACATTATGTCCTGTAATATTTTCAAACTGTATTTTAGTTACAGAGCTTGTTACACTGATGTTTTGAAGGGGTAAAAAAGTGTCAGGGTAAAAGCAATATATTAATGTTTCCTTTAAAATTGTGTGTCATGCTAAGTACCTACAATTATAATATACTGTCAAACTAACAACTGTTTAATTTCGTGATCCGTTTCCTTTACTCTTTGCTTTTTTTGGAGGTATACAACTTAATAAGAAATTCCCGTTTTAAGGGATCAAAATTCTTACTTGTCATTGTTAACATTTTCTACGACATTAATAATCCTCAGGAAAGATAAAGCTGCTGTTACTGTCAGTTCTCTATGGTACCTGAACTCATTGCTTCATATTATTAGTTTTGGGGGTTTTTTAAAAGTTGCTCAGACTGGTTTTATGGCTAATGCTGTATTCTGTATTCAAATCAGGAGTGTAAGTTTTTTACAATACAACAGAGCTCCATAGATGAAAAGTTACATAAAGATGGACACGGCCACAACTATCAAATTGTCAGAGAAGATGAATCAGCCAGCATTCAGGTGGCCTTGTTTCCAAACAAAGTACAAAATGTTAAGGAAAATAAGCAAGAGGAAAAAAAAAAAAAAATGTTGATTAAAAGTCTTGTTCCTCAGTTTTAGGGAACTTGGAATCTGCTTCTTCTGTTTTAAACTGTCACACACACAGAGTGTTCAAATCTCACCAATGAAGTTTATACATATTCAGTATAATTATCCCCTGCCATTAAGGGATAAATTAGGGTTTTGGGTAGCCTAGGAAGGAAACTTAGGTGTACCTTAAACAACAGCACAGGGAATAATTCTCACCCTGGCCATCACTGAAGAAAGACTTGTGTTATAGAATCATAGAACAGTTTGGTTGGAAA
>NW_010318493.1:40001-40516 GCF_000700745.2 Antrostomus carolinensis | reverse complement strand
CACCCAGTGGTCCATCCATCAAACCCACATGGTTCAAACTTAGAGACAAGGATGACATGTGGGATGGTGTCACACAACCTTGGACAAGCCCAGGTAGATGACATCATCAGCTGCTTTAACCTCATCCACCAAGGTTGTGACCTCATCATAAAAGGCCACTGGATTGGTCAAGCCTTTGGTGGAGCCATGTTGGTTGTCACCAATCACCTTCTCCATGTGCCTCAGGGGAGTTTCATGGAGGATCTGCTCCATCATCATCATCTCAATCTGGAGATGATTGAGGTTCTCCACGTGCCTCAGGGGAGTTTCATGGAGGATCTGCTCCATCATCTCCTGACCTGGCACCCAAGGGTCAATAAAATCATCCAAAAGTGGTGAAAAAGCCCAAACTCACGGTGAAGCGGAAGCGGGTGGGGGTCTGGTACTGGCCCCTCAGGAGGACCCTGCTGATGTCATTGCCGAAGAGCGACGGGGAGGAGAGACGTGTCAGCGTGGCTTCAAAGCCTTTGGGGGGG
>NW_010318493.1:39031-39692 GCF_000700745.2 Antrostomus carolinensis | reverse complement strand
AATTTAATTCTGTCAGGGCTTTGGCTTTCCTAACCTGTTCCCTGGCTTCTCAGGTAATTTGTCTGTATTCCTCCCAGGTTACCCATCCATCCTTCCTCCCTCTATAGGCTTCTTTTTTGATCCTAAGTTTATTCAGGATCTTCCTGTCCATCCATGCAGACCTCCTGCTGGTTTTGCCAGCCTTCCTCTTTGTTGGGATGCATCGTTCCTGGGCTTGGAGGAGGAGATCTGTGAGTGTAAGCCAGATGTCCTGCACCCGTCTTCCCACAGTACATGACCAAGCAGATCCCTGAAGCAGTTAAAATCTGCTCTCCTGAAATCCAGGGTGGTGAGCTTACATTGCACCTTCTTCACTGCCCCCTCCTCATCTTCCCTGCCTGTCTTTCTTGAAGAGCCTGTATCCTTCCATTCCAACACTGTTGTCATGGGAACCATCCCACCATGTCTCTGTGATGCCAATCAGGTCGTATCCCTGAAGGCACGCATACATTTCCAGTTCTTCTTGTTTATTGCCCATGCTATGTGCATTAGCATAGAGGCATTTAAGTTGGGCCCCCAGTGAAGTTGACTTTGCTTTGTTGGCTGGAGCAGCTGGAATTCCATTATGATCCTCTTCAGGCATGTACCTCCCGGAGTTACTACCAGCAGTCCCAGTTATATC
>NW_010318493.1:13032-38836 GCF_000700745.2 Antrostomus carolinensis | reverse complement strand
TTCCTGTTCTTATCAGTAAACCCCCCTGCCACTGAAGGGATTGAGGAAGATACTACATGTGGATGTAATCCTGCAACCAGTCTCCCTAATGGCCTGAAGCCCTTTTTAATCGCTTCTGGACTTTTCTCTGTAATCTCGTCACTACCAGCTTGTATGACCAAAACCGGGGAGTAGTCCCTTCCAACCCAAACCATTCTATGATTCTATGATTCTAACAATGATAGGAGGAGGAAGAATTCAATATATTGGCAACCTATGTTTGTTCACAAATGTTACTCTTCATTCCTTTCTATGTTTTGATCTCTGTTAATTGACATATATATATATATACACATTATTTTTTTATTTTTTTTTTACCTCAGTTGAAGGTATTTTTCCCACATCATGTAATCTAATCACATTATATAAAATATAATTTGAATATGAAAAGAAAGAAAAGCAGTATAGGTACAGAAAATTGCCTGTGTGATTTTATGTGCTGATACTATGAACGAACATTACTTAACAAGTTGACTTAAATGAAAAAAAAAAATCAGTATAAGTTATATTGACAATATGGATTATCTTTTAAATTTAATGTTATTTTTTTTATTGTTAAAGATTGAGAAAAAAAAAATCAAAATTACATCACTCTTCTGTAAAGTGTAACACAGATGACGTTACAAGTGCTTACTTAATGCCATGCAGTCAAATCTTGACTCTCTAGGAGTAGTTCCACACACAGATATCTCTGTTGAGATTAGTGTGATAGGTTATGTGTGTGGTACCCACACTGATAAAGGGATTTCCAATCTGGTTTGCAGATTGTACATTTTTTGAAGTGAGCACCTTATCTTCATATTTGTCTTCAAAGTATCAAGACTTTTGTATTGAAATGTGTGCATGGATACAAACATATTGACTATATATATGTGAATATACACACACATACACATATATATATACTGTTTACATACACATGCATTATATTACAAATTTTATAATTACAAACAATTTGTCATTTTACAGAGGCACGTGGTTTTGCATATGGCTTTTTTCTCCATCTTGAAGAAGACATCACACAAAATGTTCATGACACTCAGCAGCTATTGCCGTGGGGGATAAAGCAACTTCATAAAATAAAACCCAGGAACTGAAAAACACATTCGCTTAAAATGTGTTTTCGCACTAGTATTCAACCACAAAAATAAAAAAACAAATCTTTGGCTTTGATGTTACCATTTGTACTGTAACCCTTATTTAGTTGTTTTGATGTATGCAATAATTGATACTTCAATAATAAACTTGTTTATATTAAAAATGTCTTTAATCCTTGTATGGCTCTTTGGTGTCTTTTTTGCGACTGATGCCTTCTTGGCATATCGCTTCTCTGATGTCTTTGCAAGCCTTTCATTGCTAATGTGTTGACATGAACAGCAGTGTTTGGATATCTGTCACCTATCCAGCATTGAGAAACAAATACAGTATTGCTGTCTTCCTCGACTCATAATCTTTTAGCCTTTAGTCATACATATATAATTTATATTCATCTATTATAATAAATCTTATTAAGTAGAAGGAATGATGTGAGAAGATAGAAAAGTGGTATTGCAGGAAGAAAAAACTAAGGGATCAGAAAGAACTGCAATATTTTATAAATAGGAAGGGGAGAAAATACTTAGAAATAGGCAAAAAAAAAAAGTAAATAAAGAACATTGACAGTAATTTGTTCCTGCATTTATTATATTTGCTAGATTTTATGTCTCAATCCACTTTCCTACAAACAATAAATTTATTTTGTGCATTATCCTTCTCTTCTAGTGAGAATTTGTGATGGGTTTACCTTGGGATGCCCACCCAACTGCTCTCTCACTCCTCATCCTCAGTAGGGCAACACAGAATATGACAAAAAGGTTCATGGGCTGAGATAAGGAGAGGGAGATCACCTACCAGTCTCTCTCAACCAGACTCAGCTTGGGGAAGATGAATTTAAATTATTGTCAATTAAAACCAAAATAGGATAGTGAGAAACAAAACCAAAACTAAAACCAACTTGTCCACCTTTCTTCCCAGGCTCATCTTTACTCCTTACTCTTCTGCCTCCTCCTCCCCCAAATGTTTTCTGCCCTTTCTGAAAGCTATTTTCCCTGAGGTGCCAAATTCTTGGCTGAGGGGCTCAGCCATGCCCTGTGGTGGGTCAGTTGGAACCAGTTGTGTTATTGGAGTTAATAGAGTCCTCCATGCTAACGGAAGAGTCATGTAATCCTTTTGGCTCATTAATCACATAATGCTAGCAATACTCACCTATAGTTAGAATGTAATGCAAATTCTTCATGAACTTAATTTTCCTAAATGACAAGGATTATTAGTCACACACTGATAGTTATAGCTTTATGAAAATCTCCCATCCTTCCTCAATTAATTTACATACTGAAAGCATCTGAAAGACTTTTGTCATAGTGGCCCTCATCCTCTCGTACAGATAGAAATTCTTTTTGCTTACTTCTCAAATAAGTGTGCAATTGACTTTTATAAAAGATCTGTGATTTGTGTTTTCCCCATCTCATATTGCCACTGTGAACATAAGAAGTGTTAGGAGCGCAGACTGTTTCTATGGGCAGTGTACTTGAGGCACGTTTCCTGCAACTCTATTTATTAACATTTGTTCAGAGAAAAGAGGAGAATGCTTTGTGGGTTAATGGAGAACACAATTCTAACATGCATTCAAGGTGACTAATGGATGTGCATGCTTAAGTGCTGTTGAAGAAGCCAATCTGAACTGGTAACAAGAAAACCCCATTAGTGACGACTTATTTTTCTGAGGCTTCAGTGGGATCAAAAGTAAGACACATAAAAAGAAAGACTGATTTCATGTTTACAGATAAGTGAATGTGAATCATATTTTGCTAAACATGAGGGATATAGGAAAGAAAATGGAAGCTTCTAGAAGTAGTGAGGGACATGCATGTCTACTTGGTCCCTGGAATTATTGTGTGCATACCCTGCTCTAGGCTTAGAGTCAGGGTGTGGTATCTTAATCAAGTATCTCTTCAAGGATAGAGGTACATATGACTGTAAAACACATGTGTTTCTGAGTTCATCAGCAGAACAAAATGAACTGCAGATGCATTCTGATTCTGTACTCAGAAATATGTCAGTTGAAATCTCACCTTGAAAATGCTTATTATTTTTATTATTTCCCAGCATACACTTAATCTAGGGAGTCTAGCATGACTACATCAACTATTAGATGATATAGTAAAGGGGGTTAAGTGAAAGTTACAGCCCCTCCCATGTGTCAGAACTATTAAAAGAAATAAAAATAAAAAGATAGAAAATTGGAAAAATGTAGCACTTACCTTCAAAAGCCTTCTTATTGCTACAGTACCTCTCCACAAAACTTGGATGCTTCTCTTCCACAACTTTTTAGCAGAAATGACCAAGGTAATTGCCATGTGTATGCACATATACAGAGTTAACCCAGCAACACCAAACAACCAGATTTTCTACATGGACTACTTCACTACTTATATGGCTCTTCCTACTCCCTGAAGGAAGTGCTTGCCATGATTGACATATATCACCTGATACATGAACCTCAGAAACTGGTATGTCACATGCTCTAATGCATATCCACATTAATTTATGAGTTACTTTCAATTCCTTCTCATAAACAAGAGTAGTTCTACATGTTAAGCTTAAGTAAGGAAAAAAAAAAAAAATTACCTTCACAGTCTGAGAAATGTTACGGGGAACTGCTTGAGAGAGTCCAGCACAGAGCCACCAAGATGATTGAGTGGAGCATCTCCCTTATGAGGAAAGGCTGAGGGAGCTGGGCCTTTTTAGCTTGGAGAAGAGGAGACTGAGGGGACACCTCATTAATGTTTATAAATATGTTAAGGGCAAATGTCACGAGGATGGAGCCAGGCTCTTCTCAGTGATACCCAATGATAGGACGAGGGGCAATGGGTGTAAGCTGGAACACAGGAGGTTCCGCTTAAACTTGAGAAGAAACTTCTTTACAGTGAGGGTGACAGAGCACTGGAACAGGCTGCCCAGGGAGCTTGTGGAGTCTCCTTCTCTGGAGACATTCAAAACCCGCCTGGATGCCTTTCTATGTGATCTCCTTTAGGTTCCTGCTCTGGCAGGGGGATTGGACTAGACGATCTTTCGAGGTCCCTTCCAGTCCCTAACGTTTTGTGATTCTGTGTAATATTATAGATGCGAGCAATTTCAGTCTAATGCAGACTTTACCAGGGTGAGCATAAGCAAGACCACAGGATGAGAAAAACAGCTTTTCTTCAGCATAATGAGTGTCAATGATTCGTCAGTGGCACTTCTGGAAAGGAAAGGGGACAAGCAAAACAATCAGAAAGGTAAGTCTGACTGTGGCAGTCCAGAATGTGTGTATGTGCCTCTGAAAACAGTTAACTCACAAAAATCAAATACTATTTATGCAAAGGATTTTAATGAGATTATTTTCATGGTAACTGGATGTTTGTATAGCATATTTGTTTAGAAAAATATTTTCAAAAGGGAGCTTTCAAAATAACAAAAAAAAAAAAGGAACCAAAATTTTAGTAAGTCAATGTGAATTCTGAAAAGGTAGGAATGATGATATGGGTTTTGTATACATTATTTAAATCCTTTGGTCCTGTGCCTTTACTTTTTTACAAATCATAGTGAATAATGTGTATCATGCACTAGTTATTTACATGACACTACCTACAATATTGTGGATTGTTTTTATTAATAATGTACCTCATACTACTTCAGTATCTCACATCAAAATAAAGAAAATGTTATTATTTAATTTCACAGATTTTAGGAATACATTTATCTTTTCCAGTTTGTTGCATATGCAGAATTAGTTTCAAGCCTTCCTTCATCTCTAAGGATGTTTAATACAAGTTTGAATATTTTTTAACACTATTTGGTCAGCCATGCAAGAGCTTAAAATGAAAAGAAAAAAGGTACAATAGTTTTGACTTTAGGTTCTTTATCTCTGTTTTATTCAGAAGTAAAATTTGATCCAAATCCCACCAAAATCAACAAAAGACTTCCAGTATTTTGAACTGACTTTGTGTCAGAATCCAAATGAAGATATTGCAATGTGCCAAGCATTTAATAGTTTTTTGATGTATTATCCTGCCAGTGCTTGGTCACCCTCAGAGTAAAAAGTGTTTCTTACATTTGGGGGAAACCTCTGTGTTTCACTTTTTTCCCATTGCCTCTGGTCCTATCACTGGGCACCACCGAGAAGAGCCTGGCTCCATTCTCTTTGCGCCCTCCCTGCAAGTATTTATATACACTGATGAGATCCCCCTAAGGTGATCTAGCCTGGACATTCCCATCTCTCTCAGAATTTCCTCATAAGAGAGATGCTCTAGTGCCTTAACCTATTAGTGTCCCTTTTCTAGACTCTCTCCAGTATGTCCATATCTCTCTTGTACTGGAGAGCCCAGACCTGGACACAGTACTCAAGGTGTGGCCTCACCAGTGCTAAAATATATAGTAGTTCACATCTTAAAATTCTCAAATGCAAGGAACTACTCTAAAGTTGTCAGTCAGGTTCCTTGATGTGAGATCAGGCTTTTAAAGGCATTAGGCACAGTGTTTGAGAGCATGGATTACAATCCAGGATTTACCTCTCCGTTTTGAATTCTAAAGCAGAAAAATGGAATATGTATTTGCTAACTTCAGCTGCCATAATAATTCTTAATCACTTTAAGCTTCTTTGTTTGTAAATGCACAGAAATGGGCAGATTTGTCAGGAAAAGTAATTGACCTTTTAATATCTTTTTTTTTTTTCAGATAAGATGGGTTTGATATTATTGGGTTGGTTTTTTTTCACATTGACTGTAAGATGGGCTAGAGTGACTTGTTCGGGCTTTAACAGGTAATGTCTGTATGTTTAAATAAGGCAAAATAAATACTGCCATTATCATCTAATATTAGAGAGCTCTACTGGGATATTGAAATCAGGGTTCTTTGTCTTCAGCCAGATGTGGTTTGGAAGGCCACTGCTTCATGATACACTTAAGAAGCTTCCTTCCAGCTGAGTTTGTTCATTTGCTTCCAGGCATAGAACAGGCTGCTTCTGCCTCGAGTGAGGTCCCCTTTGACTCTTTTTGCAGTAGCCAAGACATGACAAAGGAATAATCATACTGCCTAGATATACACCTTCTAAGAAAAAGAACATAGCCAAATAAAATAGAAGACAAACTTTACATAGTTGTCAATAGAAGGGTTCCTTTTGTATTTCAGAAAGTTGTATTTTTTTAATTTACATACAAAATGAAATAACTTCCTAATAAAGATTTCATGTAAAAATATTGTACTTTTATGTTATTAACACTTCATTACTTTTTCAAAATATACTACAGAACATTTACAAGTTATTATGAATAATTATAAAGCAATAAAACAAAATTATACTTGTCCAATAAATGAGCAATGTAATACAATGAATTTCCCTTGCATGCTAATTCTCAGAATTTCATACCTCATAACAGATTATCCAACCATTGTTATCAGTAAAGCCCATATTATTAGTAAAGATCTAATGCAACAGAAATTTTCAAAGCTTCTCACCCCTGAGACAAAGCTTCAGTGGCTGTAGCCACTTAAATTCTGTGCAACTAGACAAATTTATGACTGGATGAGAATTTGAGCACAAATATTTTCAATGAGATGTTTCAAATTTACAGTGCAAACCATGAAAAATCTTCCTTGGGTCAAGAAAAGTGGTCGTATGTATCCTGAAGTGTACTGTCTATGTTATTTTCTAGTCAGGGCTATGACAGTTCAAACCCACTGTTAATAAAGTTTGGACCACATGTCCGTGTTATTACAAATGCACTTTTGTCTGTATTTAAAACAAAATTACTATGATGACTAGTAGAGAAACAGAAAAAAGATGGAAAATGTTCTGTAAGGGAGAAGGTGGATTTTTATGCCACTACTCATGTATAATTGCACTATACATAACTATGAAAGTGTAAAAGTCCGGTATTTCCTTTCCCTAATTAACAGAAAATTCTTCAGTACCTCTTGTTACTACATATTGATGCAAAACAAACCTAAACTAAGATAACGTGAAGTCAATTTTCAGTATGAATGAGTAATTTTCAACTGATGGACCCTAAAAAACATACCGTGAAAATTGAGACCTCTGCATAAAACAACTAGCCCATCACAGGCACAAGCCCTCTAGATTTAAATGTTTCTGATATAGCAAAGGAAAACAGAATTGACATTTAAATAGCAAATACATTTCTGTCACATGCAGCTCTGTAAACTTAACTGCAGCTGTAAATATCACATACAGAAAAAACCCTCAAATATATCTGTAAAGCATCTACAAAGGATTTACCATAAGGGAATTAGAAAAAGAGCTTTTTCACCAGTTTTGAGTTCAGCATTACTGATTCTCCATGATATCAAATTATTGGCTATTTTATGAAAAATAGAATCAGCATATCTTTCTAATTTCTGCTGATTCTGGCAAAGCACTGAACACATGTACTTCAAAAGTCACCACTTCGCTTTGTTTATGCTGTGAAAAACGCTAGAGGACTAGCATTTGCCTAGCAATGTCTACATATGCAGCAGCTACCAAACATAAAATCAGTTGCTCTGACCTTTAATTTAAACTGTTACCAATTCAGACACAAAATTGTTTTCTATTTTTTTGTTATACTTAATTAATGAAACAAACAATGACATTGACAACTCCAAGACAGGCATAATATTGGAGGTCACAGAAAAAAAGAAGAAAGAAGGGAGGAAGAAAGGGAGAAAAGAGAGTGGGGAGAGTAAGGAAGGGAGGGAGGTCACAAAGACAGAAGGAAGGGAGGAAGGGAGGAAGGGAGGAAGGGAGGAAGGGAGGAAGGGAGGAAGGGAGGAAGGGAGGAAGGAAGGAAGGAAGGAAGGAAGGAAGGAAGGAAGGAAGGAAGGAAGGAAGGAAGGAAGGAAGGAAGGAAGGAAGGCTGGCTTCTAGTATCTAAACTGTAGAATTTAGGAACTTATCAGTTCCAGTTCCTAAGTCAAACTGTGTCTTGTCTGCAGGTTGAGATGCAGTTTTACTGAGAGAATATCTCAGCAAATGGACAAAAAGTAGAATCTGTACCATTCACTCTCTCATTATGTACAATCCTTGGAGCAGGACTTGTGAGCACATTAACTTCCACATAGTTTAGGATCAACTGGAATGGATATCCTACCTCTTCACTCTGTGAGTTCTAAATCTTTAGATTGTTGACTTTTTTTCTTTATCCATTAAAGAAATACAATCAGAAAAGAAAAAAAAAATATATCACTTATTTTTCATAATAACATATGCCATGATACCCTTGAACAACAGTCCTGGCAGATCAGAGTTGAAATTCCCTATTTCCACAGCCACACTCAATTTTGAAATCTTAAAGACTACAAATATTTGAGAAGATGGGCTGCTATCTAAGTTGATTTTTGACTTGTCTTAGGTTCTTAAATTTCTGCATTTATTGACATTCAACAGCTGTACTGTATTTTATGACAATGTAATGCTACCTAAACTCAGCAGTGGAGCTGATATGGATGAGTCAGCAATATGGTATTGTGCCCTTTAGAAATCTTTGGAAAGTCTTTGTTAATACAAAATATTGGTTATTGTTAGTATGAAATGGACATACCAGAAGGACATTTCAAAATGCAGAAGGTCTTGCAGGTATTCTGCCTCTTAGAAGAGGGAAGCCTATAGGTATTCAGTCCATACTCACCTGGCTGAATACTGAAGATTTTGGAGCTAGAGGAACTGCATATGCAGAAAAATGTGAATGTTCTTCTGCAGTACCCAACACAGGTGATCAGGTTTCCAAAAGACAAGAGGAGACACTGATGATTTGCTGTTAAAAAGATCATCACAATTTCTTCTTCTATGTATTCAACTGTAGAGCTTATCTTTCTATTTTCTGCAATGTGGATTATAATAGAGATCACACTATTGCCTAGTCTGTCGTAGGACTGCATAATGTATGCACAATCTTGTCAGTTTATCTGTAATTCACCTTGGATATTTGAGATTTTTATAGTTTAAATCTTATATGAAATATCATATAAAATAAGAAAAAAAAACCCCAACTATGATAAAACCCCTACTTTTAAATTAAATTATGTACAGTAAATTAAAATATATTTTTTTGTAGCTGATTATTAATACAGAACAATGACTAGAAGATATAAACATAAGTTTTTATTGAATATTGGCTTTCAGTATATAAAACAGTTATTATTATAGATACGGCTGATTACATGGAGTTTCCAAATGGATCACTGTAATACTGGTATTTATCGATGTTGAGAATTGCCACACGAAAGACACAGCGATGTTACTTCATGGGTAGGAGGTTGCATAATGCTGGTGTAAGTGGAGGACTTTTCTACATTTTATTATATTGCCCTTGAATACATCCAGAGGAGGGCAAAAAAGGTGGTGAAAGAACTGGAAGAAATGTCCTATGAGGAGTGGCTAAGGACTTTGGGCTTGTCTAGTTTAGAGAAAAGGAGGCTGAGGGGTGATCTCATTGCTCTCTACACCTTCCTGAGGAGGGGAAATGAAGAGGGAGGTGCTGATCTTTTCTCCCTAGTATCTAGTGATAGGATGCATGGATGCGGTGGGATAACCTTGACTGGACACCAGATGCCCACCAAGCCACTCTATCACTCCCCTCCTCAGCAGGACAGAGAGGGGAGAAAATAAAATGGGAGAAAAAAAAAACCCAAAACCCCCCAAAACCCCACCCTTCATGGGTCAAGATAAAAGCCATTTAATAGAAACACATAGTAAGGGTCACATGCAGAAGCAAAAGAAGAACAAAATATTTATGCTCTGCTTCCCATCATCAGGAGATACCTACACACTTCCCAGGAAGCAGGTCTTCAGAAGGTCTAGTGGTTGCTCCAGAGGAAAAATGTTGTAAATAATGAACACCCCTACTTCTACTTCGTAATAACAAATGCCTTCCCTCCTCCATTCTCCTAACTTTTATTTCTGAGCAGACATCATATGGTATGGAATATCCCTTTGGTTCATTTGGGTCAGCTGTCCTGGCTGACCTTCCCCACCACCAGCCTAATTTGAGGACAGAATGTTGGAGACACAGCCTTCATGCTGTGTGAGCACTGTTCAGCAGTAACCAAAACACTCGTGTGTTATCAACACCTTTCTAGTTACCAATACAAACACAGCACCATAAGGGCTGCTATGGGGAAAATTCAATCCATCTCAGCCAGACCAAATACAGTAGGAATGGTTCAAAGCTTCATCAAGAGAGGTTTAGACTGGACATTAGGAAGTGTTTTTTTGTTTGGTTGGTTGTTTGGTTTTTTTTTATCTGAGAGGATGATCAAACACTGGAACAGGCTTCCTAGAGAGGTGGTAGATGCCTCATGCCTGTCAGTGTTTAAGAGACATTTGTACAATTCCCTTAATAATTTACTTTAATTTTTTATCATCCCTGGATTGGTCAGGCAGTTGGACTAGATGACTGTTTTAGGTCTCTTCCAAATGAAATATTTTATTCTATTCTACTCAGCTTCACCTAGTTTCTGTACTGCCAAATGGAGAAATTGGACTTTGGGACAAGATTTGCATGTGTGCTGACTGCATATGCACAGTCAACAGGTTTGTAGCTTTGAGAGATGCTAGTTCCCTTCTTCCCTTGACTGTGTTAATTGTACCATGTTATTGTTGGTTACTGAGTGCCTGTGCAAATCGTTGGGCTGCAAACTGTTGGGTTGCAAACTACCTTTTTTTCTTTTTTTTTTTTTTTGACCCCTTGCTCAGACAACCATGAAAGAAAGTTAATAATATCAAAGGCAGAAAAAGGCATAAACAATACTCAGGTTTAGAAAATGTTTTGATAAAAGTTCTCAGATTTTGAGTAATAATAAGCATTTCAGTGGGAAATGCAAGAAACTTGCCTTTAGACATCAGTATACAAGCCTCTTAGTGCATTATATTAGTTTGATTTTTCAAAAAAAATCTCAAAATATTGAAGGTGCTACATATATATTATCATGCAATAATGTGAACTGAGGAACATTCTTAATAGACTCTCCTATTTTCTATAGCAAAACTATTCAAATGTAATAGCAGCAAAAAGTTGTTTTTCAGAACTGTGGACTATTAACATTAAAGTATGTATATCGCTATCATGACATGAATTCCAGATCATGAAATAAACATTCAAGGTTTTTTTCAGAGCCAGTGATGAAGCTGACAGACTTCTAACAGTGAAATTCTGGTCCACGTGTAAGAAGTTCATATCTGATATGTTTTGTGTTCTTTTTACAAGTGATTTGCTAGAAATTTCAGTCTGTTGGTTTTTGTGCTCTTTCTGTTTTGGAAAATTGCCTATGAGCATAGTCTTGTGAACTAAATTTACAAAACACAGATGCAGATATGAAATCTCTGTTACAGGAAGAAGTTTCTAATTTCTTACATTTTCTGAGTGCAATATGTTCTGGAAAGTGTTTCTCCTAAAACTGCAGCAGAGAAAGAAGAGGAAGGACACATAATGATAAGAACCAGGTGGCCAATGCTTGTGCTTTGATGTGCAGTGAAAAACTTTGAGAAGTGGTGATTTGGTCTCAATCCAGACCAGGAATTTAGAGCAGATTGGAAGATTATTTTCTCTCCAGTTTCCTGTTCACCAGACCTGTATATCATGGGATGCAAAAGAAAGCATGTTTTGATGTTTGAAGCAAAATATTTTTTTCTCTATATTATGATCTCTTTGTCTTTCAGTTATTGAGGTTTTTCACTTAATGTAGTCATCAAAAAGTCAAGATGATCCGTGTGCAGACAATAAAGAAAAGGACTACTTACAGAAGAGAGGTAAATGTAACTGGACATGATTCACTAGGATGAATCTGCTCAGGAGAATCATAGTAATTTAACAGGTGCACACACAGAGAGTATTTTATTTTGCTGAATTTTACATTCTTGGTTATTTTCAGCATTGACCAACCACATTTCTGTGTTTGGAGGAAGAGAAGTAATCTCCAAAGAAATAAGGCTATGACCCCTCTAAGATGCTTGGGTCATTTGCTGATTACAGCAAGGCGCGGTACAGATTTGGTCTCTGCTGCTGAGGGACAGAATGGTAGCATGCTGCCACTGAGGTTGCTGACTGCAGAGTAGTAGTTATTCCCACTTATTGGCATAATACTATTGTTTTGCCCAATGTCTTGCTAATTAATGGGGGTCGACAGAAAGGACACCAGCACCAACCAAAAGAGTAAGCTTGTTTTACTGATTATCTTTGGATAATACAAACAAAGCAACCACACAGTAAACAATCAAAATAAGCCAAGTATATTGCAAAGCAACAACACACAATTAGGCAGCACATCTAATCATTGCTACATAAAATTAGTGACAGTGATTAAGAAAGATACATCACCAACTGTCCTGTCACCGTCATCCAGACCAGCAGTTGCTGGAGTGCCCCAGAGTAGTGAGGGTTTGGCGAACCTCTCCCTGGCAATTGGGAAGTCCTGTGTAGTGTGTCCACCCGCAGATGAGGTCACCAGGGTCACTGCAGAGGGCTCCAGCTTTATAGTGCTTAATTACCAAACTCAGCAAGTCAAGATGACTTGCTTTTTCCTTTGTGTGGAAACATCTGGCACCCAACTCCAACTTGGGTTCCACCCAAAGTTTGTCCAGTCCTTAGAGAGGAACCCAAGGGAGTAAATCTGTCTTTGTGGTTCTAAACAGAGTGTTCTCAACTGATATCTGTCTGGTTTCACCTATTCCAGTCCTAACCCAAGACATCTGCTGATTGGACCTATTGTTACATTTGCTGATGATTGTTAAAATATTATTCCATTTGCTGATGATTGCTAAGAAGTTGCTGATTGCCGTTATACTGTAAAAGTTACAACAAATGCTTGCATATATTGTTTCATTTGCTGAGGGTTGCAAAAAAGTTGGTGATTGCTGTTGTGCTATAAGTGTTATACTGTTACAGGGTCCGTCTAAAGGTCAACAATTAGCTTGGGCCTGTTACCTAGGCCTTAGCATGTCAACTGCTCTTCTAGATCACCAGGTAACCAATTGCTAAATTGTGTATGTGCATAATCTTCCAAAGTTATTTTAAAACTCAATGTGGAAGCACCTACACAGATAAGTAGTATGCACTACCAATTAGACCTCAAAAGAAACATGTTCTAGAGGCAGAGCCACTGTCACAACCCAAAATTTTTTACTTTGGAGAGAGGAAAACAATTGGAGAAAGTAAAAATTCTTCATTTACCAATATGGTGTGATGACATAACTGTAGAATAGCTTGTAAACAGACAAAAAAAAAAAAAAAAAAAAAAAAAAAAGTGAGTAATTGTAAATATTGAAGGATATAAATTAACTATAAACTTTGGGTAACAAAAATTAACTTCATTAAGAATTTAAAGAAAACAACAAATTAGAGCAAATTGCATTTTTTCCAACACTTCAATTTTTCATTAGAAACACTGATCCAGTATGCATTTATATAATTACTTGAAAATATTGACATGCTCAGGTCTGATAAGTAAAATCCTTTATTTTCAAAAAGTTTGAGACTTATTTTAGCTCAATAGTACTGTTTCAACTATATTTCTCTTTCAACTCATTTTATCTCCAAATAAAAGTAAAAACAATAGTTCTGAAAGGAAGTTGTTCTATTTAACAGAAATAAAAAATAAGTTTACCTCAGCAGTATTGTATTTTGAATTTTCCTTTCCATCAGTATTAAAAACTTTACACATAAAAGTTATAGCTTTTGACCACTTATATAATGCATACCTGTAAACACACTCAGTTATCCTAAAAAAAAAAAAAAAAGTAAAGCAATTTTCTAGAGAAGGATGTAAATTCTGAAGATATAATCAAATACAACATTTCTTACTTAAGAAAGACAACATGAGTTTCACTGTAGGTGGAGGAAAACAAAAAAAAAAACCAAACCACAGTACATGAATGTAGTAAAAAAGATTTCGCCCATCACTACATCACCGTTTTCAGAGAGCACACTCTTAACTGGTGTAACAACCAAGTCACTAGCTAGGATTTGTCTGCTCTATGGGAAGTCCTGTGGGAGCCGAGCAGACTAGTGTTTGGCTTCTTTTTTCATTTTGAAGTTCATCACACACTAAAGAACCTGACATTCACAAGGTAAGTAAATAATAACTAAGGATCAAAAGGAAACACTAGAGTCTTTGACCCTCCTGAAGGAATGTGTTGACATTCAGGTCTCTGGCTGCCTCAGTGGAGAACCTGCTACCCCCATCCTGATCCTGGGTTTGGAATTGGAAGTGGCCCTATCTGTGGGCAGGGGGCTTGGTTGGAGGTACTGAATTGCCAGATAAATCACAGAATGGTTCAGAGTGGAAGGGAATTCTGAAGGCCATCCAGTCCAACCCCTCTACTGAATCAGGATCACCTAGAGTCAGCTGTCATGTCCAGAAGGAGATGAAGGAGGGAAGGAGCTACTAGAGGAGGTGTCTAGGCTATGTAACTTCTGAGACTAGGAACAGGAGATCTGCAGAAACTACACAAAGACTGCAGGAAGAGGCAACTAAACCCCACATCTCTCAGAGCAAGGAATAGCCAGAGCCTGCTTTCAGGCAGGGACTTCAGTCCTGGCAGAGGCTGGGAGCTTTGTCATTAAAGAAAGAATTTAAAGGGGAAGGGAGTAAAGAAGAACTTTTATTATTTTATTACCAGAAAGGAAAATTGTACAGAAGACAGAGTCAGACCGTTCTGAGGCATAAAGCATAAAGACAAAAGGCAAAAGACTATTTGCAACATGTGAAATCCAAACTGGACATTGGGAAGTTGAAATCTTAACTGCAGTGACAACTATTAAGTATCAGAACAGAGAAATGCTTGGTGCCACATTGTGGGCCAAAATGACTGTGATAGTTTAACTGAGCTAGCCCTTGACTAACAGCCAATGCAGCCATTCACCCACTTTCCTCCCACCCCCAGGGAATAAGGGAGAGGATTAGGGGGCAAGGATAAGGAGGCTTGTAGGTTGAGATAAGAACAGTTTAATAATATTTTTTTTTTAAATACTAATATTAAAATAGTAGTGATAATGACAGTAGGTTGAGATAAGAACAGTTTAATAATATATTTTTTTTTTAATACTAATATTAATATAGTAGTGATAATGACAACAGTAACAAAATATACAAATGAGTGATACACAGTACAACTGCTCACCACCCACTGACCACGCCTTGCTCTTTCCCAGATAATGATCCTGGAGGAGCAACAATCCCAAACCAAAACCACAATCCCAGAAGAGCGAGAGCGCAAGCAAAAGCCAGAGAGAGACAAAAGAGGAAGAGACCCTCACTAATATACTGGACATGACATGATATGATGTGGAATATCCCATTGGCATATCTAAATGCCAATTTAGCTTATTAATTTAATTCTCACCCCCTTAAATCTTGTGCTTGTAGACTAACAGAACAGAAAGTCCTTCAACTTCCAGTGACAAAAATGCAAACACTGGTATGTTATCAGTGTCTCTCTCACAACAAGTCCCAGGCTGAAAAACAAAACTCAGCACTATTCTAACTACTGAAGAAGAAACCCAGCTCTGTTTCAGCTAAAAACCAGAACAGTATTGAATCTTCATTCCTGCAGACCTTCAAAACTTGACGGGAGAAGTTGTGAACAGCTTTATTTAAGGTTTTATGTTATCCTTTAAGTGGGATCCTGGTTGTAAATGATTGCCAAATGTTCCTTCCAACCTACATTTTCCTGTGATTCTGTGTTTTCACTCCATTTGTAATACCTAAAATAACAAGCATTTAAAATGTGGGCACTTTATGTCCAGTCTTCAGTCTTTTCCTTGTCTGGAAGCTTGTTTCATACTGGCGCTTTAAGAGCTGAAGCTGCAAGCGGCTTCGACCTTGAGCAATTAAGCCCTGATTTTGAGTGAGAAAATACAAGAGAATAAGATTCGTGAGAAAGAATGCAAGAAAAAGAAGATAAGAAAACTCTTATGTAACTAGTCAGAAGTAAGAAGAATGCCTCATGAATAGGTGGATTTATCCAATCAAGTATTGTAACCACGCGTGTGAACAGTAGTTTATAGCCAATGAAGAGTTGTTTATGTGTGTGTGTGTGTGTGTGTGTGTGTGTTAGTAGCTTAAGAGTATATAAGTGATCATACAACCAATAATAAAGGTCTCCAGTAGAATTCACATTGAATTGTGTCTGGAGTCCATGGGTGTTCCCTCTCGGCAGTTTCATGCTAGACTAGGTTCAGAGCTAGCAGTTATCTTCCTATAGGAGTGTGAATGAACTGGTGGCAATCTAGTCAATTGGTGAGATTAACTGAAATACTCCTTTAAGTGCCAGTGGTAGACTCTGTGCTATGGATAATCTCTCTTCCATTGATCAGCATAATCAATCTGTAGGCATGCACACACAGACTTGTCTCCTGGTAAAAGGTATGAATTAAGGGATCCTAATTCCTGTCTCTATTTTAGGCTAAACAATACTTGTATCATAAGAAATTTTACATTTGAATTAAACTACAGAAAAAGGATTATCACAAATTACTGTCAGATACAACCTCCAAATCCCTTCTCTTCTTCAATCACAATAAAACTGTATCCACAAACATTTTCTCACAACATAAATGCTTGTGATCTGATATTTCATCTTTGTACTTCATAGTCTCCAGTGCAATTATATCCTTTCTAGTCTCTGTTCCAAACAACCAAGATAAGAGGTAATTGATCTTTGGTGTAATTTATGCTTTAACCTTGGTCTTGACATTTATTCTACCTTCTCTATTTTTTTCCCCAAACTGTATTTAAGCTGTGTCTATAAAACAAAAACTGATGAAAAGACTCCTTGGTCTTTACATAAATCTCAGTTTTGCAGTCCTTTAATGAAGTGCTAGGCAGTTGTGACATTTATATGCACATGCTTATTTTGAGGATTGCAAATTTTACTAATGACTGCAAGATTACTGCTTAGCAATTAATAACTAATTATAAACATAATTAATTATGCCAAATTGATTTTTTTAAATTATTTTGATCATTTGATGTAGAGAAATTGACTAGATTGTCCAGAGATTAGAATTGTATGGAAAAAATCTAGGCTTTTAAAGAATTAAAAAGGCAACAAAACAAAACTCTAAGAGTCTTCCATATTTAAAAGTCTCTCAATTTAAAACAAAATTTCTATAGAAGGTGAAGAATGTTCTGAGTACATATATAGTTTAGAATGCATTTAAAAATGAATGAAACAAAGATTTTCCCAGAAAAAAAATAAATATTATCACTTATTCTGTTGAAAAGCTGTTTCTAGCATTATAAACATTTTTACTCTCATTACATATTGAAAGAATAGTTAGCAAACAGGACCTTGCCTCCTGGCAATGTTATGGCAAAAAAAGTAATTTTCTCATGACAATGCTTCTATATTTAGAAAAAATAAACAGGTCTCTCTAACCATCTAATGACATGAGATGTTTCACTACAGAATCAGGAGTATGCATATGAGCATTATTCTTTGGTTAGATGCAGATTAAGTCACCATGACTCAAAATAAATGCATACATGATAATTTTAAATGGGGAGTATACTGTGTTTGGCTGGGATGTATTTAAGCTTTTTCATAGCTGCCCATATCATGCTGTGTTTTAGGTTTGTGACCAAAACAGTGTTGTTAGCAATGTTTTGGCTTTTACTGAGTGGTGTTTAATCAACAACAAGACCTTCTCTGTTTCCTACTCTGTTCAGTCAGCAAGTGGGCTAAGGATGCACAATAGTTTGGAAGGGACAAAGCTGGGACAGCAGACCCAAAGGCATATTCCATGCCATATAAATTCACTTTCAACAGTAAAACTGTGGGGAAATTTGTCCAAGGTAGATGTTGCTCGGAGACTGGTTGGGCATTGGTCTGCTAGTGGTGAGAGATTACTTTTGCATCACTTGTTCATGTAGTTTTTTGTTTGTTGTTTTTTTTTCCCCCATTCAAGTGTTAAACTGCTTTTATCTTAACCCATGAGTTTTCTCGTTTTTGCTATTCTGATTCTCTCTCCTATCCCGCTGTGGGGATAGTAAGTGAGCAACTGGGTAAGGGTTTATTCGCCAACCACAGAGAGCAAAGTATAGGTCGTAATCTAGCTATGTTATTTTTTATGGAAAATAATCTGTAGAAATGGACTTGGTTTAATTAAATTATAAACTGAGTAAAAAAGTCTGGGATAGAATAATTTACAAACAAAATAATAATATTTGGCTATAATGAAAAGTCAATATTGCTGTCAAGCTTTGGGTAAACCACTGGTCTCCAGTGAGGGAAAGTTTTCCACAGGAAATCACTTTGTTATGTTTGCTTGTCATTTTTAGAGGTATCACATTAAATAACTTTTTTTTTTTTCCCCAGTGTATCGGGTTTTGATACCTCTATTAATGTTGCATAAAAGACATTTGCTCCCAGCCATTAGGATGCTGATAAGAATCAGAACATTGTGGTGTTTCTTAAACTTGACTGACTTCCTCTGTAAACTCTTGAAACCAATGGAGTGTTTGGAGTGTGGTACTTACCAGAGACAGCAAGGGTATAAATATAACCTCCTATTAAATATATCCATTTTCAGTTGCTGACAGGTTGTTTCTAATGACTGATCATAGTTTTAAGGTCCTTAAACTAAACTTTAAGAGTCATTAAAAACCCACTTATATAATCTTTTCCATTGAATGATTTAAAATTAGTTGTTTTGATTTTTGATTTGTTTTTTCTTTTTAAGCTGGAAAATGGTGTCTGAGTCAGAGCTGAATTCCACTGAGACATTAAAAATCACTGTTAACATCTACAGAGGCAACTAAATGTTATGGTGTGATGAAAGAATTACCACTACAATTTGTTTTTATTGTTATTGTTTGATGGACCTTGAATCCTGACAGCATTATGCTTGTTTTATAACTTTTAAACTTTTATTAGATAGATTTTCTTTGTAATGTTTGAAGATAGTCAATCATCGAATGATCCTTGGATGATTCAAGGATCTAGATGGAATAGTATTGAAATATAATTAAATATATAATTAAATCATGCTTTAAAATATGTAATGCATAAATGACCTCAAGGAGCCACATTTTTTATGCATTAGTGTAGAATATTTGCTCCTGTTTTAAGTTGTCTGTCAGTTTAAACGTTTGTGTGTACCATATTTGACCTCCTTATTTTCCAGACAACAAATATATGGTAATTAGGAATATTTTGTTATAAATAAATGAAAAGATCAGCCTCTGGAGGTTTTTCCTGAAAATAATTGGGATTTTAATATTGAAAGTTTGATTTCTAGGAGCTAATAGACCACCCTTATCTGCAGGAAGGTTTGATTTGATGACTCTCTAGTATGAGGATCTCTACAGTCTCAGTTACTTTGCTTAAGGAAGAGTTCCAAAATCAAGACTTTAGTGACCTGCAAGGCAAAGCCATGCAAAAGGAGCAATGGGCACATAATTATAATGGTTCTCAATTATGTAAGTATATACAAGTATATGTATCTGCATTTACTGTTATTCAAAAACAAACAAACAAACAAAATGTCAACTAAAGATAAAGGAATATTTTCTTATTTTTTAATTGGGCTTTTTCATTTTTTCAAAACTGGAAAATATTAAATTTAGATCATAGAATCAAAGAAAAGTATGGGTTGGAAGACATCTTAAAGATCATCTAGTTCCAAGCCCCTGCCCTGAGCAGGGACACCTTCCACTAGACCAGGTTACTCAAAGCCTCATCCAGCCTGACCTTGAACACTTCCATGGAGGAGGCATCCATAACTTCCTCGGGCAACCTGTTCCAGTATCTGACCACTCTCACAGGGAAAAAATTCTTCCTAAGATCTAAGCTAAATCTATCCTCTTTCAATTTATAGCCAATACTCCTTGTCCTTTGTGACTCCTTGTCACTACCTGCCTTTGAAAAAAGTCCCTTCCCAGCCTTCCTGTAGGCCCCTTCAAGTACTGTAAAGCCACTATAAAGTCTTTCTTGAGCCTTCTCTTCTCCAGGGTGAACTGCCCCATCTCTCTCAGCCTGTCCTCGTAGGAGAGGTGCTCCAGCCCTCTGATCATCCTCGTGGCCTCCTCTGGACTCTTTTCAGTAGGTCCATGCCCTTATTATGTTGGATGCCCCAGAACTGGACACAGTACTCCAGGTGGGGTCTCATGAGAGCAGAGTAGAGGGGGGAATGACCTCCCTAGACCTGCTGGCCACGGTCCTCTTGATGCAGCCCAGGATATGGTTAGCCTTCTGGGCTGTGGGTGCATATTGTCAGCTCGTGTTGAGCTTCCCATCCACCAACACGTCCAAGTCCTTTGCTTAAGGACCACATCTGTGTCTCTTCAATTTAGAGACAAGAATGTCATACAAGACAACATCAAACCGTTTACATGAGTCCAGGTAGATGACATCAGTTGCTCTTCCCTTGTCCACCAAGTCCATCGTAGAAGGCCACCAAATTTCTGAGGCACGATTTACCCTTAGTGAACGCATTCTGGCTGTCACCAGTCACGTCCTCACTTCCCATGTGCCTTAACATAGTTTCCAGGAGGATCTGCTCCTTGATCTTACAAGGCACAGAAGTGAGGCTGACAGGCCTGTAGTTCCCCTGATCTTCCTTGTTCCCTTTTCTAAAAATGAAGGTTATGTTTCCCCTTTTCCAGTCCATGGAAACTTCACCAGGTTGTCAGAACTTTTCAAATATGATGGAATTTTTTTTGGCAGCTTCATCCGCCAGTTCTCTCAAGACCCGTATATGTACCTCATCAGCTCCTATGGAATTGTGCAACTTCAGGTTACTCAGATGGTCACTAACCTGATCTTCTCTTACAGTGGGTGACTTTTCATTCTCCCAGTCCCTGCCTCTTCTTTCTGTGACTTGGGGGATGTGATATTCTCAGTATAACTTGTCCCACACTTCCCCTCATGTGTATCTTTCACATGGTAAGAGAGAGAGAAGTAGCTTTTAAAAATACAAATTTGTGAGTATAAAATTATCAGAGAATCACAGAATCGTGGGGGTTGGAAAAGACCTCAGGAGATCATCTACTCCAATCCCTCTGCCAAAGCAGGTTCCCTACAACAGGTTGCACAAGAAAGAGTCCAGGCAGGTTTTGAACATCTCCAGAGATGGAGACTCCACAACCTCTCTGGGCAGCCTGTTCCAGTGCTCCGTCAACCTCACAGTAAATAAATTTTTCCTTAAGGTTGTATAGAACTTCCGGTGTTCCAGTTTTTGCCCATTGGTCCTTGTCCTGTCACCAGCCACCACCAAAAAGAGCCTAGCCCCATCCCTTTGCACCCCCCACATTTCAGATATTTATAGACATTGATAAGAGCCCCACTCAGTCTTCTCTTCTCCAGGCTGAAGAGTCCCAGTTCTCTCATCCTCTCCTCGTAAGGCAGATGCTCCAGGCCCCTAATCATCTTTGTAACCTTCGGCTGGACTCTCTCCAGAAGATCCCTCTTGAACTGCAGAGCCCAGAACTGAATGCAGTACTCCAGATGTGGCCTCACCAGGGCAGAGTAGACGGGGAGGAGAACCTCCATTGACCTGCTGGCCACATTCTTTTTAATGCACCCCAGGATGCCATTGGCCTTCCTGGCCACAAGGGCACACTGCTGGCTCATGACCAGCCTGCTGTCCACCAGCACATCCAGGTCCTTTTCCACAGAGCTTCTCTCCAGCAGGTCAGCCCTTAACCTGTACTGATGCATGTGGTTATTCTTCCCCAGGTGAAGGACTCTGCACGTGTTCTTGTTGAACCTCATCAGGTTCCTTTCCGCCCAACTCTCCAGCATGTCCAGGTCTGGCTGAATGGCAGCACAGCCTTCTGGTGTGTCAGCCACTCCTCCCAACTTTGTATCATTAACAGACTTGCTGAGGGCAGACTGTATCCCTACATCCAGGTCACTGATGAAGATGTGAAACAAGACCAGACCCAGTACCGACCCCTGGGGAACACTGCTAGTTACAGGCCTCCAACTAGATTCTGCACCACTGATCACAACCCTCTGAGCTCTGCCAGTCATCCAGTTCTCAATCCACCTCACCATCCACTCGTTTATCCCATAACTTCTGAGCTTTGATACAAGGATGTTGTGGGATACGGTATCAGAAGCCTTGCTGAAGTCAAGGTAGACAACATCCACTGTTTTCCCCTCATCTACCCCTCATCTACTAGTGATGACATCATAGAAGGCTACAAGATTGATCAAGCATGATTTCCCCTTAGTGAAACCATATTGACTACTCCTGATAACCTTCTCTTCTTCTAATTGCTTAGAGATTGTATCAAGAATTAGCTGTTCTACTACCTTCCCAGGGATGGAAGTGAGGCTGACTGGCCTGTAGCTGCCCAGATTCTCCTTCTTGCCCTTTTTGAAGACTGGAGTGACATTGGCTATCCTCCAGTCTTCAGGCACCTCTCCCATTGTTCAAAACCTTTCAAACATGATAGAGTGGTTTAGCAATCAAGTCTGCCAGTTGCTTCAGCACTTGTGGGTGCATCCCACCGGGGCCCATGGATTTGTGTATATTGATTTTTTTTAGGCTATTAATTATGATGTAATTAATTTATTGATTTATTAATTAATTAATAAATTATTTATTGATCTAGAAACCATTAAATTTCTCAGGAAGAATTTCCTGTGGCTTTAATGAGATTAGATCAAAATCCAAATGAAATAAGTTAAACTAAAATATACTGAGTGATCTAATGATTACAAAAAGAAGGTAAGCAAAATAAAAGAGAACAGTTTACTAAAGAGAATACTGTTTCTATCAAAAGAAGGGACAGTTATTAGGAAGATAATAAGTAAAAAATAAGTAAGAAATTGGAAAAATTTGTAAATGATAAATGGATAAGATACTGAAATTCAAGAAACAAAACATATGACATAGTAATCCTGTTGGCTTCAGAAAGTAAAATGTACAATCCCTCCTCCTCTTGGAGTCATTGGTAGGTGAAAGATTTACTCTTTGGATAAATGTAGAGCTGTTATACCGAGGCTTTTATTCTTGTAAGACATTTCAGAGACAAGGTAGACTTAGCAAAACCTGGTCACTTTTGGGAGGTACCACAATGGGGCTGAACAAGTTGGATTTAGAAACTGCCCCTGTAATTTAGAACCCCTTAATTGCAGCAGAGATATAGACAGCATGTCTGCAGTAATCAGTTCTAGCAGACATTACATTGTTGGCAGCACAGAGCAGAAGTAGCAAAGACAACAATGGGGAAACAGAAAGTAGCAAGATGAATAGACTCATTATCAGAATGGGGAAATAAATTTTTAAAAAACCCTGAATATTTTTAAACATCTTTTAATCATCAATACGCTTGTGATGAGACCTGAGTGCTACGCCGTGACTAACAGACACAAACAACTACAGGTGTCTACCAGAATTCTCCATGTTGATTAAATATGACATCTATTTCCTATAATGAGGAAATAAAGATGAAAGGGAAACTGGAAACTAACTGAGGATAAATTTGCAAGAAGGAAAATTTGGAATCTAGATGAATGCATTTTATCAATCTTCCTTGCTGTTTTCTTCTCTGAGGATGATTGATTATTCAGTGAAGAACAAAATTTTACTGGAGAATTCGCCACTCCTGTTTTCAGGTTTTAGAATATATTTGCTTGTTTTCTTGGCATTTTAATGTTGATATAAGTGTAAGCCTGATGCTTCAGAAATTTCTCTAACTGATAAAAATAGCTTAATAAAGGCATTATGTTCAAAAATCTGGCTGGTTGTCACTTATCTGACCTGACTGACTGCCAGGTATAATGCTTCCCTGCTCTCCCTCTTTGCCTTCCACAAATGTTTAATAATTTAAACTATTGATTACTTCATTTAGGCTGGTAATGAATGAGAAACAAGATTTTAAAGTAGCCATGAGGAAAATTCAATTACTTCAAACCAATACGCTATGTAGAAGAAATTAGTGCCATCTTTAAAGAATTTCAAGAATGATTTAGCAAAGAATGTCCTTAGGCAAAATATTTTGTTTATGACTTTTTTTTATTTTCTTTTAAAATTAACTTATAATTATATTATAGGCAGGTTATATCCATAAGGCACCCTTTCTAAAAAGATAGTAAAAGACATAAGACCATCAAGGAGAATAAGTTCTTGTTTGCAAATGACCCATATCTTAATTTCTTTACTTGTAACTGTGTGAGAGAAAGAGAAGATTCAATATTCTAAGTTTTCTGTTGGGTAAGTCCTACTCTGTGTCACCTATAGTGCAAACAAAGCCTGCTTTAAAACCACAGTTTATATCTGTTGCACATGTTTTTTTGGACAAATTCCACCTTACTTATGAGTATATAAATTTTAAATTTGTTGAAGTTTTCACAAGAACTCAGCATGAAATATTTCTCTGGAAGTTGATAGTTACGTTATCTGTACTGTATAGATAGACTGAAATAGAAAATAAAACTTGAAATATATTTGTGCTTCCAGTTACAAAGTTTAATGTTCTTTGTGGTGGCTGACCACTTAAGATGATGTGTTTCAAAGGGGAAAAAAAAAAAAAAAAATATTTGGTATCTTCGGTATTTCTTCTATTATTTTTCCAGGTAGCAAAAGATTTCAAGTAAGTTGTCTGATTATTATTATTGCTTCAACTACATTAGGATAAAAAAATCCACAAAGTAACTGGGTACAGAAAATTGCAGTCTGCTAGAATTTCCTTTCTCACAAGAATAACCAAAATACTAAAAAAAAAAAAAAAAGTTTTCTGCAGCTGCACCATGGTAGAATTTAAAGTTTTCACAGAGAGATAAAAATGTAGCAGGAGCAACTCACACACTCACACATCGGTATATGCCCCATCAAAAGAGTAGCATATAATTAGGATTGTTCAATTGGTAGCTAACTGCTAGTCTGGCTCAAAAGACAAAATTTTATGTGGCTTTGTTGCTTTACTTGCAAAGGTTTCTGTGAAAAATAAAACTAAAACAAAATTTTAAAAGGAACTGGGATTAAACTAATTTGGAATCTGGATATCTATCAAAGCCTGTTCCAAAACCATTTTACATCTATTTATACTGTTTTAGGTGTTTTTTTAGATCAGTCCTCTGGGATGATACAATTAGTAATATTGAGATACTCGAGATGTACCATGAAACAGATTGGAAAAAAATATACCTGAAAACTGAGAAAGCTCTGTGAACAACAACCCGTACATTATTTTCTGCACTTCATAATTTTTATTTGCTTTCCATTTAGACAAGATTCATGAAAACAGTATTTTGAATGCTTTTATACTGATCCAGGGACTGTAGGATGATCTCAGGGTGAAATCTTATTTTCAAACAGGTAGAAGAGCAGAACTAAAGTCATCGGAAAGAAAGTAGCATAAAGAGCAAATTCTGCTTCTCTGTGCATGCAAATTAATCCAATGAAGTCTGTATCCAAAGGGCAAACTTGGCCCCAAGCATTGTAAATTTGATTATCTCAGAGTCTATTTCTTTAGAGAAGATCTAATAACTGCTCTTTTTCTGCAGATAGGAATTTGTAGGTCTATGAATCTTCTTAGAAGTTCCCATATTCAAACTGACATATCTATTTTCACAAAGTAGGTCACCATTTATGGAGAAAGTCACTAAAAAGTTTGCTGTTTGAGTGCAGTTAAGTCTTTAAAAATGAATAAACCACAGAAACATATGCAATCTTTAGCCACCAGAGCTACCTTTATGTCCCTAGAAACCCTCTACAATAATTTCTACTGAACATAGTGACAA